>NW_009724583.1:0-25926 GCF_000703405.1 Apaloderma vittatum | reverse complement strand
CCCCCCCCCCCCCCCCCCCCAGCAGATGAGATGGCCGAGGTTTAATCCAATTTTCAGTAGCTTAATCAAAGTAAGGGTTGTATGATTGCTGACAATCTATATACATTGTTTGTGTCATACAAATATTCAGAACCTCTTGAAATGATATGCATGTCTTCATTTATCTATTCACTGCAAAGGGAGAATGTTTTCCTTTAGATTATGCTCTTCTCTCATGAAAGAAGTCCTCTTTTACTAGCGGAATTGACAAAAACCATGATTCAAATGATTGTTTCTACCTTTGAAGTAATTTCATTTTGTGACTATATAAATATATATGTATGTGCATACACTTCACCTACATTTTGACTTAATGAAAAGCTTAATAAAAATCAGCATTCATAGCTGCTGTGTAGTCAGGTAAATTAGTTAATGCACAAGATGAGCTGTTATGTATTATGTAAAAGATTAATTTTAACATTTGCAGGATGTGCCACAAATGACCTACTGTTTCAAGCAGTAGAGGCTTGGCTACAAGTGGGTTGAAAACTGAAGTGATTATCAGTAAAGTAGTTACTCCTAGCTTGGCACATCTCATTGTAAAAGTTCATGACCCCCTACAACACTGAGAGAACAGCTGAAAGACTTTGAAGGTGGACTAAAGTGAAAATAATGCAACAGGAGTAAGCAGGAAGAGCTGAGAATGATCCGTGTGGTTTGGAGAGTGGAGATCTTCAGCACTTCAGTGTCAGATCCAAAATTCCATTAAAATGAAAGACAACCTTTATGCTTTCTTAAAGACCACTAGTCTGGACCGCAAACTGCAGTTCTGAGGTGTGACATTGAACTAATACAGAACTGGTAACTCTGTGAGCTAAACTGTAGATGAGTGCAGCTTCTGAGTAGGAGAGGGAAAATAGTCTTGCCTTACAAATCTGGAAATAATTACGTTGTAACTTCTTTATGTGACAAAAAGCAAATGCCTGAATTTACATCATGAATTTGGTCATATCTGAGAGAGGCACAGAGAGTGAACTAGAAACATATGGTCTTCACTCATTTCTTGGTTTGTTTCATTACATGCTCAGAGACTTTACTGTTTCCTCTGGTTTCATGTAGGAAAAACTCCATGAAAACACTCTCACATAAGTTTGGCTTGGTACGGCAACCAGCCTCCAAGAACAATAGGTCCATGGTACCAACATTAATTAATATGCATTGTCTGAATCATCATTACTCATAAAATATTCTCTAGCTTTCTGATGTTAGATTCTACTTAAGACATTTCAATGTCTCTGCGGTCCTGGGGGTCGAACAACCTCTTTAACTGGTGCTGTTAAAGAACCTTCTTAACTTCCTCTGAAGCAAAGGATTATATGAACATGTTGGAATTGTTAATTCCAGTTTGACTGAGGCATGTAAGCCGAGCAATTAAAAGACATATATCCTACCACTGATTGCATTCACCGTTTGGCTTCTCTCTGTCCTATGTTGGAGGAAGCACAAAGGCCTCTTGTGCTGTATGTTGGGAAGGTATACAGGTAGCTAAATTGATTTAATGTACTTTTAATGTAATTTTAAGGGGGTGCTTAATAAAATTAATGAAGAAATCAAGCAATGCACAATCTATTATCATTTTACTTAATTTGCTCTTACTGAACTAAAACTAAAAGCTATTTCTTTATACATTAGGGGCAAGAAGAGTTTGCAGTCCAAATAATTTTTGACTGAGTCCATCCTAAATTGTGTTCTTCTCAGGTTAGAATAAGGTCTAATCCACTCTTGCAGTATAAAAATCCAAACTGCCACTACCTGTGTCACACTCCAACAACTCTATCAGGAGGAAGACCACCTCCTTGAGTGGTCAGTTAAAACCTCTTTCCAGAGAAAGAAGCAAGAAATTCAAAATTCTATATTTAAATCAAAAATTATATAACTTTAATGCTTCAATGCTGATGGGGGCCTGTAAGAAATTAAGCAAGACATCTAATTATGGTAACCATTTTTAGAGACTTGGTAGGAGCCACAGGCAGAGTGGATTGAATTCAAGTTATTTTTAACAGTCAGATGAAGTCTCATTGTTCCACTAGGAAGCAGTGTTTGCAGCTATCTTTATGACAGCCAGTGTTCTGTCTTAATTAGTAATATTATTACTACTTCACCTAAAATAGCTGAAAGGTTCTCCTGGGATCCATTCTTGGATACAATTTTGTTTAATTTTATTATTAATGTTAATAATTTTTTTCTTGCTTGGATTATCATCTTTATGCCAATGATTCTATTGTTTAAACAAATAATTATTACACATTACAATTCCATTTGTGGCACGACAATAACAAATCATAGTTACAGTTTATTCAAAGTAAATTACTTCTAAAACACTAATAAAATTAATTGCGAGATCTTTGATTGGAAACTAGAGCTGGTTAAAATAGGAGCTCTTTATCATGGTCTTTGACAGTGCATTACTTACTGGAATAAAGCTACCAGCCTTAAATATCTTAGTGCTTGTTAGCAAACAAAGAGTAATTGAAACTTGGTTGCTAAGAGACATTATTTCTCATTGTTGGCAATCATGATTTTCTTTGATTGCTGCTTCTGTTGTTGTTCATTACACAAGCTAAATGTTTTCGCATAACATTATGAAAACATGCTTTGGATTCCAATTGTTCTATGCGATACCACTGTGTCTGTTTAAAAGCCCTTCAGTCAGGACATCATGCTCTTGGAAGAGTGTTTCTGTGCGATTTTCTGCTGTAGATGTACATTTTTGAAATGCCAAAGAAACATGAGTGGAAGCTGTAATTGCAGTCCAAGGTTAGCAGTGTTAGTGTTCTCTCATATACTGCAGGTGGAAAAATTTGTAGCAATTCTTCCTTGGATGTCAAAATGTCTTAGCAGCACTAGACACATTTTTCAAATACTAACAGTGGGTTTCGGGGAAGTAATTTTAGTCATGTGAAAAGCAGCTTTATTTTTAAAGCTGCAGTACTTGATACTCTTTGTAAGCTAAACCCCACAAAAGTGCGTTTATTTTGCCCCACACCATTAATCAAAGTCCATAAAAAATGTAGCCACCTTCTGGAAGAGTATTTGGCAATTCTCTAGCTTGCTGATGTAAGCAGCCATCTATCATTTTTTCTCAAACAGTTCTGTTTGATCAGATAATGTAGCTGGCAGATTCTGTTCCAGAATAACTGGTGATTAATGCTAGTGATGAAAACCTAATAACAAGACGCCACCCACATTAGCTGACTACTTTGACCCATTAAATAGGCAACTCTTGCTTTAGGTCAAAAATCTGGTCTGTGGAAATTACTTCAAAAATTGAAAGGGATAAGATTTAAAAGAAAATTTATAAATTCTCAAATTTTAAAGTTTAAATTTATACATTATCTCTTAAGTTAAATAAAATGCGGTGTATACATATTCTGATTTTGGCAGAAAATATTAGGAAAAAAGGAAGGACATGGAATAAAGTCTTGTACTATGAACTAGAAAGACCAGTGAGGATTTTTGATCCTCCTGTAGGTGCACGATTTTTTTTTTTTTCCAGAGAGCTATGTCATATCCCTTTTGTCTGGCTGGCTGAGAAGCCTTTCATCTGTTAACTTCTTCAGGATGGCTGAGTGTTGCTTACATCAAAGAGTCCAAAAATGCAGGACTACGCACTGCAACAATTTACAGGACAGGATTGGTTTACACAGGAACTTATAGCATAAATTTTCAGACTGGGAATGTATGCTTTGGAGAGATGCCAGTAGCAGTTCAAGGAGGGAGGAGGTATGTCTAGTTTTGTTTTGACTATAAGGTTTGGTTTTATTCAGATCAAGAGTTATACCTCTATGTGCAAGTGAAGTACGTTGAAAAATGAAGTTAGAGCCTGTCTGGTGCTACAGAGTACAACTGCTATATACATCAGTCCTTGGTATGTAAACAGAACACACATAATAAGAGAGTGACTTCCATCAGAAAGAGAAATGGAATTTGTCTGTGTGTGTGTGTGCATACATATGTGCTTATGATTGTGGTTTCATGTGGAAACTCAGTGTGGCAAAAAATGTTAAGTGATTTTTAAGTTTGCTAAAAAATTAATTCCCACGCTAAAAACATTGAGGTTGAACTCTTTCACATAATTTCCATGTTTTGGCATTTTTTTCACTTTAATTGAATGATCTGAAATACTGTTGATTTTCGTTCATTTAGAGAGGTGTAGCTTCTATTTCTTGAAATTGCTAGGAAGTGAGATTTGTACTTAACATTTTAGTATAAGAGCAATACTGTGCAGGGGCAGCTAATCTTCTAATTTTCCTCTGAAAGGGAAACAAGCTTTACACAGTGTTGCAATGAGGATATCCTTTGTGTATTTTCATGTGTAGTAAATACATGCTGATGTTGATACAATCATTTTTCCTAATGAGTGTTTAGCTTTTCTGTATAATTTGTCTTAGTATTTTTTTGTTTCTTTGTATTAAGTTCCTATTAATTGGGTTACTGTTTAAGTACTGTGACTAATTCTTGGTTTCTAGTTTCTAATTTGATTACTTAATTAATGGTTTCCAGAGTTCCAGTTTGTGAGAATGATGGCAGTTTTGTAAATGGAACACAGCTTCCATCGGTTTTGAGTACTGTAGGAAAGGACTGAATGTCAGTAAAGTTCCTACTGAAACATTTTAAGAGAGTGGGGATAAAATCATAGAAACCTGTAGCTGGTAGATACAGAAATCAGGCTTCATCCAGCGATCAAGGCAAAATTTGAATGAGTTCAGGTGCCTTTTATGTGATCTCAATCAGTTTATTACATGTTTAAAGGGAGTTTCTCTAATTGAGTCAGTGAGAGGGATCTCTCTTGAGATCTCTCAAATTTTCAGTCCAATTCTACATGCACTATATGACTTTGCACTGTGAAGGAAACAAGCAATAAATTCTGCAATATGTTATCTGGGTGGAATTACAGAGTGTGTGGCTCCCTAGTCTTTTGGGAATTTATTCATTCAAGAAGAAAAAGTGTATACATAAAATCTAGTCACCTAGTAACAATGAGGAAGGACTGTCTGTGTACAGAAAGCAGATTAGTCTGGGGTCAGTGACTTTATGACAGCTATTGCAATATGTTTTATTTAAAAGGAAAAATGCCAGGGTTTTAGTGCTTTGGAAAATACTACCATGTGAAGCCTATGTCGTATGATGAACACAATAAGGGAGCAGCAGTGACAGCAAAGAGATTTCAATTTCTTTAGATGTTCACTCCTTCCATAACAAACCCTGTATTACATCATCCTCATAAACATTACTGGAGCGTCACAGTGGAGCCTTTACTCTGTAGAGATGTTTGTCACTGTGGTGTATGTGGACTGCCTTTCAGCCAGGGATTCAGTTTGCCTGTAGGACAAGGTACTGAAGTTTGCTTATAGGGCAACATACAAGAAGACCAGTTTGGACAAAAAGGAAGAAAGTCTTGAGACGACCTCAGTAAAACTCACTTCCTGCATAGATAAGCTTCACCTAGGTAGTATCACTGAGCCAAATAACACAGACACTGGTATGCTGCATCCATTCTATATGAATAATTATAAAATTCGACAGAACAGAGCAGTGTAAAGAGAAGAGGGAAGGTCACTGTTTATCAAGCTGTGTCACATGTTTTGTGAAAGCTGGTATCCACAACAATCTCTGACCCACCTAACATTTCATCTCTGTGTGTCCAGGTGTTTATTCTCCACATGTGGTAGTTAATTGTCAACATGGGTAACTTCTTGAGTCCATAGTCACATTTTGCTCTTTATGAGACCAGAATTATACCTACATTCTCAGTTTCCTGAAGAAATGAAACCAGTAAAATCAGTGAGCACATTTGTACAATATAAAGAAGGGCATCTGGTGTCTTTTCAGCTGAGAAGTGTGTATGATAATTCACTTGCTCATGAAAAGGGGGCCAAGGGCACTCAAAGCTGTTACTGGTACTGAAAACAAGTAAGAGTGGGTTTTCAGCCTTTTACTTGCATTAAAAGGAAGGTTTTAACATCTGGACCCTCATCTACTTATGATGCTGTGCATGATACTATCTGTGGGTGCTGCATTACATTTACTGCACTTTCTAATTACCCATTACACATCCACTCCTGTAATTTCATTACACTTTTCTGGGTGGTGATGATAGGATATGTCTGAGTTCTCACCCTCCTGTGGCTATGTGCAATGGCCTCTCAGTTCTCGTTTGAAAAGAGAGCTAATCCTCCAGCAAGTCTCATTAAAAAGAGAAATCCCAGACTTCTTAAGAAAAATGAAGAAACAAATGTTAGATTCTTAAATCTGGGAGTGGTGCAAGGCATGGTTTAGAGCAGCTTGAAAATCTTACAATATTTTTCTGCATTTTATTCTGTGCAGGCACACAACACATGCCATTCTGTGTCAAGAGAATAAGATGTTTGAATGCTATGAAAAATGAGACGATGTTCTGCTATGGATGTTTGCACCTCTGTGTTCTGAGTACAAAGTAGATTTAATGTGTTACTAGCTCAGACTAGTACTGTTGTATTCCGGCATGACAATAATGTAAGAAACTTTGAACAACAGAAAGTACGAAAGTTCTACTGTTGTCAAGTCTTGTGATGTAATTGTGAGTTTCATGGTATTTTTTTGGTTCTTATAGAGCCAAAAGTGAGAAATCTGACTATCCATATAATTGAACATTTTTTAAACGTTGCTATAGAAGAATGCTTGAAAACACATTCAGAAACTGTCTTGAAGTTGATATTCAGATCTCTTTCAAGTTGCACACAATGTAACATAATCTAAGCATGTCATTAATTTAGGGTTAACAAATTATTCAAAAGATAAAATGCTCTTTGGATTTATTTTTTGTGATAAATATTTGTAGTGCATAAAATGTGAGCTTGAGACAATTAAAAGCAAGTCATATTCCTAATGCTTCCTTTTACACAATTTTATTCTGTTCTTTGTTTCTACAATTTTTCTATACCTGCTGTAGTTTCATACTCAATGCCTGTTGCAGATCACCCAGCTGGGCTCTAGACAGTTCTGAAAAAACTTTTGCAAGTGTTTAAAGTCAAGACATATGCACACGTATATACTTACCAGGTGTGGAGATACTATTTGGTGCTAAGAAAGAGTACAGGAGCTTTATATTACCTACCAGTACAAGAGATTTATATTACCTACTAGCCTTATTCATCTGACATAAATTAGTTATTCAAATTGTGGAAGTCAGAGGTTCCCAATTCCTCAAAGACAAATTTTGAGGGAGTCAGAAGTTGTGGGATATGCAATATTCTATTTGCAATGCTTTTGCACTTCCACAGTTTCTACTTTCACACAAATCTTTATTTGGATACTGCTTATGTTTTGTATTTCAGGTATTTTTAATGTGGTTGTAACTTTTAATCTGCACTACATGCTTTTCCAGAGAATATAATTGCTGTATTCCCCTTTACAAAGTTCTTTATTTTATATTCGCTTCAGCTGCCTGCCTTTCTTCCTCCACCCCAATAAATTCTTTCTCCCAGAATTATTTTCTGAGAAGCTTCCTGTTTTATTTTTTCTGCTTTAAGGAAATACATAAAATGATATTTGGTGCAGGCATTACCGCTTTTAGTTTACCATGTTACTGTCTAACTAGAATGACATTCATTTTACTGATAAATGTGAGCTAAATCTGAAATTCAGAACAAAGAAGTCATTACATTTTTGTCTGAGAAAAAACTTAAAATGCCTCGCATGGTAGCTTGTCAAGGGAGACTGTGAATTTTTAGCAGCCAGGGCTTTTACCCGTAGTGAGTAAATGTCTTAGGCTAAAAGGTCAAGGACAAAGACCTCCCTCAGCTGTCAATATTCAAGCAATTGATCTTCTCATTTTACTTAATCTCATCAGCCACTTCCCTTTCTTCCCTCTCCCCTCCCTCCCGCCTCTTTCCCCTTCCCCCCAGTCTACTTAGGGAAACTAAATGTCCCTGCTGCCAACAGAGCTTAGTGTAAGTGTAATATTACATGAATCAAAGGCCCTTTAGGCCATGATATAGACTGGTAATTTATTACTGAAGAACAGAGGCTTTTTTGAAATTTCCTTTAGTTCAGGCAGATCACTATGAATTAACTAGGCAAGAGGGCAGCAGGTGCTCTCATTAAATTTATAGTCACTGGCAGCAGACAGGGAAGTATTTAAAAAAAACCCATGCAGCTGTGCTGACACATGTAATCGCAACCATCCACAGACAGACAAGATGTGTAGGGAGTGGCGGGGGGAGCAGTAGACACAGACTTTTGGTCACTGTTCTTGAGCTGTGCTGGCACACAAGGGCCAATGCGCATTGAGCTTCTGATTAGGTCCCTAAAATGGCACATCACTTGGATGGGATCTCTAGATGTTGTGTGAGAAACACATGAGTTACTTGCAGGGCTGGGTTTAGTTGAACGTCCTAGATGAAGTGACCTTGAACTTCAGAGAAGTTGGTAGCCTGCTTGCAGCTTTGTGGTTTTGGCATTTCTCCACTTCCCATTTTGTGAGTCTGTGAAATAACAGCTTCAACAGATCTGTCCTTGATCTATGTTCTTGGCTCAGTTTCTTCAGCCATAGGATAGTGGTTTGCATATAACTGGTATTTGAAACTAATAAAATGACATTTTCTGCAGATCAAGTCTATATTTTCCTTAAAGGAAAGGAAATTCCATGCAAATCTGCTTCCAACTCAATAATAAAATCTTCTCAGTTTACCTGTGTAATTGTACATTACAAAAAATAGTATGGAAATGCTTGTTTTGTATCTCAAACATTGCTTGGAGAAATGCTTACAAAATACTCTTGGCATTGATCCAAAACTTGAGTCAAGACTTCCACGGATTTTAAAACCTCGTTTTAGATTTAGTTGTCTGGGGTTTTTTTTCATTAATTTTCTGGAAGTTGCACACATGTGTCTAAAGGCATTAGATTGACCATAGTCTTATGCCTTGTTGTCTAAGTTCAAAACAATCCTCAAGTGCCAATGTACTGAATGTTCAGTGCTCTGTATTGAAAATATGTTGTATTTTAACTACTGCTCTGTAGCATATAGCATTTGTAAACTGCACATGGTTACAAAATTGTGTCTATATTTTTCCTAAATTTCTTTAAAAAATATTTTAACTAAAAAACTTTGAAAAAGTTATTTTGTCGATTAGAGAATATCTAAATTATGTATATCACCATGTACGACTGCAAAGAAATATAGTTCTTTTATAGACATTTTAAGTTTTGAATTAACATTCTAGTTCTCTTTCTCTCTCTCTTGTTTTGGAGAACATAGATCAAACAATAAAGTATAGGTGCAATCTTTTAATTCCCTTTAATCTTAAAAAATAAAGAAGCTCCCTATAGCTTTTTTCAATATGTTCGACCCTTGAAGCAAATAAAGGGAAATATATTGCCACAATTTCTCGATATTCTTCCCGTGTATAAACTTCCTTTCAGGATTACAAATCACCAAGACAAATAAAGTCATCCATACAAGGTTTGAGGAAGATGTTTCCTCTCTCTTGTTTTCTGTTTACAGTCTCCCTGGGTTCATAAAATGGTCTGACGTTATAGAGCTATGTACAAAGTACATCGCTTTTAATAGAGCCATTTATCTGCTTTTGAGAAGATTAGCATGCAATCCCTAGGGACATTTCTCAGCTAATAAGAATAAAATGAATGCTACTTGAGCACCTGTAATCAAATTACCTTTTACTCCCTAAACTCCTGACAGACTCTGAAGTCTTGTACTTTCCTAGGTGGACATTTTACAGACCTGGTAATACAACGCTGGGATTTCCCCTCTCTCTTCTCTTGCATTTTCCCCATTCACCATCCATCATTATTTGAGAGAAAAGCAGAACCAACCAACCAAACAGAAGATCCCCACCAGGATGAAAATCACAGTATTTCAGAGGGATAAAGCATCCCACCAGCCAACACTCTGTAGCTGTAACAGCCCAGTCTGCGGGGCTGGTGGAACAAGGCCAAAACATTTTGTATTCTTTTGATGAACCCTGCCACTGCAGACTTGACTCTTCCCAGACAGCTGTAGCAGCAAGATTGAGGTATGTACGGAAAAAAAAAAAGGAGAGAAAACGCTTGTGTATGATAAAGTTTCTCACAATTCAGAAGAAAAACAATGTGTAAAACTATTATTGTGCAATGTAACTTAGTTTTCAAAGAATTATAGTGGACTCAAACTTAGTCTGATGTCTTCAGGCAGGATTCAGTAACTAAAATACTTCAAATAGGTGTTCTAAGCTTGTTATGCATATATTTACAACTGAAATAGACTTTTACTTTCTAGGTCTGATAAATTTTTCTGTTATCTCCACGGAAAGAGGTTTGTCTCATTATACTAAAATGACCTACTTATGATACGTGGATCCATCTCCCAGATTGGGAAACAGGAGTTACATCTTGCACAAAGTTCATGGATTCCTCTAGTTGGAATCCAGTTTATTTTCAGCCCTCTGAAAATGAATTAATCTACTTCATTGACTGTATTTCTAATTAATATTATTGCCAATAAATTTGCTACACGACTAGGAAAAAAGCTGGCAGAACAGAGCCAGAATACTGTTAGATTAAAAAAAAATGGTGAACACTAACTCTTTGTTGAAAAGTTAGTGCGTAACGAGATAAGATGTCAATATCAAGATGTCTTTTCATGGATTTCTGATCAGACGTGATGCCAACTTGATAACAAATCTTTTATTATCCTGTAATCTGCCAGCGGGGGATTGCCTAGCAGTTGTGCTGACACTGTCTCTGCAATGTCAATCATGCTCCTATCTCAGGTGAAACTAATCAGAAAGATTCAGCTGAAAAGAACTTCTCCAGCTGCCTCTGCATTTCACAAGGATAGCCTGTCAATGGCTGCTTAGAACAAAAAAAAGTTTACTCCTAGGAGTGGGTCATATTAACGCCTTTGTATTCAGCATAAATGAAATCCAGAAATCAACTCTCGCTCCCTATAGAGGGAGAAAAGTTACATGGAAATGCCTCACATGACCTGAAAATGATAGTGTAAATCAGACATTAACAAACTCTATACAGTGGCACAAGATGCTCATATCAATCCTCTTAATATCAAAAGTTTTTAGCAATCTGTTCAACTTCATCTTAGTCATGCTTTTTAACTCCATTTTTATATCGTCAATGTATAAAAAACCAGTGAAACAGTTGTTAATTTGCTATATTTTTTTCTTCTTCTTATAAAAGAAAACCCTTTTTTAAAATTTAAGATGTATTCTGTAAGGTGAACAGGGATCAGAAAATATTACTAGCAATTAACTCATTTCCATAACAATGAACTCATTATATTACTAGCTGTTGAAAATGGATGAGGTCACACTCATGCCAAAAGCCAAAGAGGTCCTACAGTAAGGGCCCTATTGCTTGGTAGCTGCACAAAACCTTTGTCTGGGGGGTTTGAATTTTCTTCTTAATGGAAAGAAAGTATTTTCCTTTTTCTTTCTTTCCCTTACTATTTTTGACTAAGCTGAGTTCATTTTCTTGTGTTGGAAAAGTTATTAAAAAAATCATGCTGGATCTTCATTAGGATTGAAATAATCCTAGTTCTTGAAAACACATGCTCAGTCCTAGAATGCCTTTTAATGATTTCATGAATTAATACTAGTCTATGAACATCAAAAATTTTCTGACTGTTAATGACTTTAGAATATTTGTTTTGCCCAAATAATTTGGAGCTTAAATGTATTGTATCCTTGATGAGTCACCTACGGTACTGAAAATCTAGACCAAATACCTTCCCAAATTTATGTAGGAATAAGCATTATCAAAATTTGCTGTATTTTTTTCACTACTGTTAACTTAAGTTCCATAGGGGGAAAAAACCCCCAAAAAGCAATACCTTGCCCACTAGCTCTACCCTTCGCAGTGTCCAGAAACTTCACCTTGTTGACACTGAGATTCCTCTTAATAATAGCAATAAAAGCTGCTGGCTGTAAGTCTTAACTGATTACCATCAAAGGCAAGTATCTGCTCTCACTAACATATTGTTACATGCCTGCTTAAACAGAACATTTACACTGGCAAACACTATGTAATATACATGGCATTTAATGCACCTTTACTGCATAAGAGCTCATAACCTTGGCACGTATGTATCCAAAAGAGTATCTGGTTTACCATCAGTTCACTTAGTTTGTTAATAGGCTTCTCTGTGACATTTGTTTTCAGTGATAAGCTCTTCAGATGCTTAATGTAGAAATGACCAGAGTTCTATCTGCTGTAAACACAAATTCTTTCCAGCGGGCCATATCCTTTCTATTATATTTATCATACAGATAGTCTAATTAAAATTTCTTTTAAGAGTATCTTTTAGTATGTTCTGGTTTGTTTGTTTGGTTGTTTTTTTCCTCTGCAAATCACAGAATCACAGAATTGTTGAGGCTGGAAAAGACCTCTGAGATCAAGTCGAGCCTATGACTCAATACCATCACAATGGCTAGACCATGGCACTAACAGCAATATCCAGCATCTCCCTAAACACCTCCAGGGACTGTGACTAAAAGAAACAGCTCTCTTTTTCCACCATTGATATCCTCGGTGCCCATGTGGTCTCAACATCATGCTTTCATGTCTCATTTTTAGGGTTTTGCTGAGGACAATAAATGAGACACAATGCAACTCAACCCAGAGCATGAACCAGCAGATCTTTTCACATCAGTCCAAGTATACTGCCATGCAACACCTTCATGCTCCTTTGATCAATGGCTTCTTAATGCAATGCCACCTGATTGACGTCTAACTAGGTTCACCTCCACTCATTGATATCTTACAAATACCACTTCTATCTACTCTCTTTCTTGCTGTCTCTGGTATCTAACTTTCTCCTCACATTGGTCATTCAGAGCAGGTGTATCAATTTATTTGCCCTCTTTGGTCAAATACCCTGTTTGTGTTTTCACAATATTTTTCTTGGACCTTTCTGGTTTTTTTTAAACCTCTCCCAACAAGCATGTTAAAATTAGGGGACAAAATGAAAGTAAAAATCATTGTGGTTTGATGAAATTTTTAAGTCAAATCACTAAAAATTTAATTTTGACATAATTTTAAGTCTAATTACAAATAATGAAAAAACAAGTATTAAAATGATAAACATAGTCTGAAGCTGTAAGAGGACTGAGTACATTAATTACATAGTTTCCTATATTGTTTATCAGTTTAAGTACAGAATACTCCCAAAGCACTTTTTTTCCTGTTGTGCTGGGATCCCTCACTCACCCTTTTAGTCTCTGAAATGCAATATGGAAACCATTTCATAACATCAGCAGAATGCAGACAAGAAAACAGAGACTTAACCTTTCTTTTTGAAACTCAATGGAAGATTTTAGATTCTCATTCAGGAAGAGTAATCCCAAGAGTAATCTTATTTTTGTACTCCGGTGACTAAGAGATATTAAGAGTGCAGGAATTGTAGCAATTATCATATTTATAAGATGCAGAAGGAACAGGACAAAGCAAGGTGCCACAGCACCTTACCTTGAAGTGTATACCAGCACCTTAAAAACATTTAAATACATTACGTTACTGTGAGACAACACGAGGATCATTAGCAACTAAATTTGGTTTGTATCTTGCGTAAACTTGAAAAAGTGCAAATATACATTAAAAAGTAAAAAAAGAAAACAACCCTGTGCTTATCTTATCAGCAATTGAATAGCTGAAGCTGAGCAGTACCAAATTCTAGTGTTCACACTTCTGTTTTTTGACTCTGTATGTTACGGTCCGGTTTTAACCACAATATGTGTGCTAAAATGCAAAATTCTCAAGGTTTTAAATTAGTGCAGATGACCAAGAGGTACCTGTCTAAAGTGAGGAAACAATACAGCCTCTACAGTGACAGAAATAATGTTACACTCCTTTGGTGTAATTCTTTCTGTGAAAGAAAAATATACATTAACAATATATGGTGTAATGTCTTGTCTGAAAGGACTTTGACAAAAGAAGAAAGTTCATTTTTTTTTACTGGGAGTCCAGTTGAATCTGCCTAACAAAGAGAAACAGCAATTGCCTTAAAACTAGGTGTTTATACATGGATAACTGTTGGTCCGTGCTGACAAAAATTTGAATGAGTCCTGATGATGGGATGAACCGGGGAACTATAGGCCAGTCAGTCTCACCTCTGTGCCTTGTAAGATCATAGAGCAGTTACCTATTCAAATTGGCATAGAATCATAGAATGGCATAGACTGGAAGGGACCTTAGAGATCATCTAGTCCAACCTCCCTGTTTTGGGCAGGGACGCCACCTCTCAACTAGACCAGGCAACACATGGGGACCAAGTGGGAATCGAACCTGCGACCTCGGCGTTGGTCATTGTTGCCGGCACCGTGCTCAAACCACTGAGCTAACCGATCCTCCTGGAGGCACTGCTGAGGTAGAAGCATAATGAAGAGGTGATTGGATACAGTCAACATGGCTTCACTAAGGGCAAATCTTGCCTGACAAACCTGGTGGCCTTCTCTGAGAAGGTCACAACATCAATAAACAGAGGAAGAGCAACTGACGTCATTTACTTGGACCTGAGCAAAGACTTTGACACTGTCCCGCATGACATCCTGGTCTCCAAGCTGACAAAATATGGGATTGATGGACAGACAATTCAGTGGATAAAGAACTGGCTTGATGGCCACACCCAAAGAGTGGCTGTCAATGGGACAATGTCCAAGTGGAAGCCAGAGACGAGTGGAGTCCCTCAAGGATCAGTACTGGGACCAGTCTTGTTTAACACCTTCATCAGCGACATGGACAGTCTCAGTGAGTGCACCCTCAGCAAGTTTGCCAACGACACCAAGCTGTGTGGGGTGGCTGATATGCTGGAGGGTAGGAATCCCATCCAGAGGCACCTTGTCAGGCTTGAAAGGTGGGCCCAGGCCAGCCTCATGAAGTTCAACAAGACCAAGTGCAAGGTCCTCCATCTGGGTAGGAGCAATCCTATGATATAGGCTGGGCAGTGACTGGCTTGAGAGCAGCCCTGAAAAAAAGGACTTGGGGGTACTGGTAGACGAGAAGCTCAACATGAGTCGTCAGTGTACACTTGCAGCCCAGAAAGCCAATCGTGTCCTGGGCTGCATCAAGAGATGCGTGGCCAGCAGGTTGAGGGATGTGATTCTTCCCCTCTACTCCACTCTCATGAGACCCCACCTGGAGCACTATGTCCAGTTCTGGAGCCCACAGCACCAGAAAGATAAGGACGTGCTGGAGCGTGTCCAGAGAAGGGCCACGAGGATGCTCAGAGGGTTGGAGCACCTCTCCTATGAAGACAGAAGGAGAGAGTTGGGATTGTTCAGTCTGCAGAAAAGAAGGCTCTGAAGAGACCTTATTGTGTCCTTCCAGTATCTCAAGGGGGCCTACAAGAAAGCTGGTGAGGGGCTTTTTAGGATGTTGGATAGTGATAGGACTAGAGGGAATGGATTAAAGCTAGAGATGGATCAGTTCAGATTGGAAGTTAGGAAGTAGTTCTTCACTGTGAGGATGGTGAGACACTGGCACATGTTGCCCAGAGAGGTGGTGGAAGCCCCATCCCTGGAAGTTTTTAAGACCAGGTTGGATGGGGCTCAAAGCAGCCTGATCAAGTGGGGGATGTCCCTGTCCATGGCGGGAGCGTTGGAACTAGATAATCTTTAAGGTGCTTTCCAACTGTGACGATTCTATTCTATTCTATTCTATTCTATTCTATTCTATTCTATTCTATTCTATTCTATTCTATTGGTGTATTGTGACTCCCATACAACTGAAAGATGAAATTCTTCAAAACATGGTGAGTTTTACTTGTGGGTGTTAACTGAAACCTTCACCTCTAGTGCTTGCACAGGGCACAAGTTTACGAAGGCTGAGACCAGTGATGACTCATTCAGATGAGCAGGGGATACCTCCAAGTCCTCACAGTGCAGGTGAAGGCCGTCTGTTGAACATGTGTTGAAACTTATCAAAAATGTGCATTTACGTATGATTAAAGATAACCATGCATATTTTACCCTGCTTTTTATAAAATGTATTTCTAAGCAAATCTGTCTAAGAAAAGAGATATTTTTCTTGAGATTTTGGGAGACTACTGTAATGCACATTGTTGCGTTAAGTAAAGCATTCAATGGATTTCACAGGTGGGGCAAGAAAAATTCCTGTCAAGGTAGCAGATTACTTCGTCTCTAGTTCTGCTTAAGAGAGTGAGATTTAAGGGGTTGTTGTTATACCTGACTTTTATTGTCCTTTGTCTTCCCAAAGGTTGTGAATAATTCTCTGCAAACTGAGAAGTCAGCGTCCAATGTAACACCAGTTTCTGCCATGTGTTTGTACTTCATAAACATAGGTGTGGTCTTGCTGAAATAAATTTGTCTAACCAGGAGTGATATGCTCAGTGTCTAACCAGGAGTGATATGCCCTGTATGCTCATTGTCTTCTGAGCATACAGAAGGAATGAGTTTATTAAATTTGTTAAAGTATCTGGATTATAGTCCCAGTCACGTATCTTTCACTCCCTCTCCTCTTGCCCTTTTTTCTTACATCTTCTTAAGTCCTTCCATCTCTGCCATTTGCAATATTTCTGGAGGTAGATGCAAGTCTTACACATCTGCCATATGCACAAGTGATGTACTAGCCTATTAAAGCCTCCTGTGGCTTTAACAGAATCTCAGCAAGTTTAACTCTTAGTTTTAGAGGGGATTTTTTCCTTTTGGTTGATTGGTGTGGTATCATGGCAAGGTGAATTTCTGCTTTTTTCACAGTCTTCCACATGAATCTTTACTGCTCCCTAGACGGCTGATGTCTTTGATCATATCTGGCCACTGTACAGAGTGTGTAGCTTTCCACTTACAGACCTCTACTCCAGAATGGGTTTGGCATCCTTTCTGAGGGAGTTTCTGTTCTCAGCAAAATCTCTCTCTCTCTGATACGGACATACATATATGTATGATACTCTTCTGTACACTCATTTCATCTTAATAACATCAATGCATTGAGGAAGTAGATGCAGCTACTCCTATAGTATCTGCCAGTTCTGAGAGAATGGTGGAAGTGAGACGACCATCATAAATATACTGTATATTTTATAAAAATAGAAAGTAAACCTTAATGTTTTATTTCCTCTCAAATTATTTCTAGTTCCTGCCTTGAAGCTGACACCTACTTGCTCTGATTAATGCTTTTTATCAAACTGAAGATCATTTATTCTTGTTCAGTTGCCATATTTCTGGGTTGCAAACTGTTCATCAGCCAGCTATGCACACAAAAGCACAGAAAATAGGACTCGAATACTAGTCTGTATTGTGCCCCATGTCAGGACAAACTATACCAATTTGTTTCAAAAACTCTCCAGTGATGAATATTTGACAATCTCCCCAGGCAAACTGTTCTAGTGCTTCACCTTCCTTACCCTTAGGAAATTTTTCCTAATCTAATCTTATGCTCTCTTATGCAATATAAATCCACTGCCTCTTGTTCTAGCTGCCATTGATGTTGAGAACAAGGTATTCTACTCTCCCTTTTCCCACCTCTTTTTTATTTGAACACTGCTATCATGTTTCCCAATCAGTTTTATCTTCTTTGAGCTAAACAATGCTGGTTCTTTTAATCTTTCCCCACAGGTCACGTTTTCTAGACATCCTCTAGACTTCATAATACTTTTCCTTTAAGGTCTCTTTGTGGTTTTTCATGCTTACACACACACCCTCTCATCCTTCCACCCTCAACATACACATACACTAGTAAGGGGAGGCTGAGAGAGTTGAGTTTGTTTAGCCTGGAGAAGAGAAGGCTGGAGGGAACATTGATAGAGAAGACAGAGCTAAATTCTTCTATGGTGCTCAGTGAAAGGCCATGAGGCAATGCAATGCTCAGAGGTTTCAACAAGGGAAATTTTAACTGAATGCCAGGAGTGAGGGTGGTCAAGCACTGAAATAAGGGCTCTGAGGGGCTGTGAAACCTCCATCCTTGGAGACTCACCTGATCATGACCTTAAGCAATCTGACCTAGCTTGGAAGCTAGTCTTGCTTTGAGTAGAGTGCTCGACAGTTAATCTTGAGAGGTCCTTTCCAGCCTAAATTATTCTGTGAATATCAAGTGGTCAGGAGTGATCATGTAACACTGTGCAACACTAATGTTATGGAAGTGGAAGGTGAGAAATTAATTCTACAGATATAAATTATAGTCCTGTCATGTATCCCCAAATTTTACTTGACTTTTCTTGGAACTTTATTGACTGAAGTTCACCTTATGATTCTAATATAGCCTCCAAACTAGCCAGTAGGACTGCTGCCCCAAACGTTTTTAACTCTCTCTTTATTCATCTGACTCTTCCTTCTTAATCCTTCTAAAGCTTCATTGCTTTTTTTGCATCCTTCATTTTCTTTTTCTTTCATTCAGTTTGTGAGGATCCTTTGGTATTTCAGTCCTGCCCTTAAGAATATTCGCAGCCTCTATCAGCCTGTAGATGGTAAATTTAATAAACATGCTTTCTTATCTAAATCATTAATTAAAATGTTGATATGACAGGATCACAATATACACCTTCAGCAACAACTGCTCTCTGAATACAGCTTTCCACTAATTTTTGCATCTACTCTAAGCACTTTTTACTAGCTTGCTTATGAGAATGTTAGATGAGACAGAGTCAAAAGCCTTACTTAATTAAAAAGATGACATTTGCTGCTTCTGCTCTATCCATAAGGTATATTATTCTGTCACAGAAAGAAATTAGATTGGTTTGACATAATTTGTTCCTGACAAATCCTTGCTGACTGTTGTTCATCTCTTCTTTTTTTCTTCTTTCTTTTTTATAGTATGCTTTGATGATGTTAGCAAAATATCTGTTTCAACATTTTTTTCCTCAGAATTGAGCTACATGTCTGCACTAAAATTCTCTGTAATGTCTTTTCCTCTTTAAATTACCCAGATATGCTTGTGCGAGTTTGCTGATGCCTTTTCTTTCTTCTGTGATTTCTTTAAGATCCCAGATGATGCTGCTTCCTTGAGAAAGACGGGTGAAACACATCATGACAACAGGATTAGAAGTCTTTAATTCTTCAGATCATCTGTTATCTTCTCTTTCATAATTGCCTTAATTTCTCTGTCTTTTCTGAATCCTGCTTTTCAGTCCTCTGAACGCGCTAATTGTTGGGCTCCTGTGTTCTGCCTTAATCATTATCAGAGACTGTCAGAAGGTCTGTCTTCCCCCAAAGCTAGGACTTGCTTTCTTCTAGAGGCAAATATCATAAATATTTCCTTCTAATCACATCCCTCTTTCCAACAAATGTTTATTTGGTCATTTAAATTACAACTTTCATCTTGAGTTAATACTTATGTCTCTTCTAGATTGTTTCCCAGTCTTCTGGATTGGTGCATAGAAATTACAAACATATAAAAGTGAGTTGGTTCACTGGATTTATTCCTGTACAATGCTGCCATGAAAGTTCCTTTCTTTAAGGGGCTTTACCCAGATTGTTGCAATGTTTTGTTCCCAGTCAGTTGCAGCTGAAGTGTCTGTTATGTAAAGCTAGTGAATGTCATGCAAAGATGAGTAAAACCTTTTCATGACATAGAAGGCACCTCACACCAGCGGCTTATGGAGCATCTTCCCAAAGTCAAGGAAACTAAAGCCCTGTTGCTGAACCATCTGTGCAGCTCTACTTTCATCTGTAGGATGAATATGTCCTGGTCTGATCTTTGACCCTTGATGGAAGAATTAATGAAAATACCATCTGAGACTCTGACTCCTTCACCCTTGCTCTGAGCCTCATTGTCACTTTTGATCTGTTTAGAGGCATTCCTGACAGTATTGTGAGCATTCAGGTCCTTTGTTATATCACATTCACTTCAGTAGCATATGCTATTGAATAACTATTTCCGAGAGTCTCTCTAAGAATTTGTCATTAGTCTTTGTGCAAATAATTATCTGTCCTTGGGTACACCGCAAAACCTTTTTTTGCATGCAAATGCTGTTGTAAGGTATTATTTTTCAGCCTGGATAAGTTCATGCTTTGTTGATGCAAGAGTCCTTCATTAAAGAGCTAAGACTCTCTGTTTTCTAGTAGTTTTTCCTCAGTAGTTCCTTACTGCCAATATATGATAGCTGTCTTGTTCACACCATGAAATGTCAAGATGTAACTGCAGTCCGTGCTATGGTAGCTAGCATAGCTGTATATTGGGGACGTTTGTAAAACTTGATGATTTCTTGATTTACTTTTGTAGAGATGAGTACCAGCAGTGAAGTCGAAAGAAAGAAGTCATGACACGTCCAAGGATAATGGCGTACTTAATTTTAGCAATTTTTCTTCTTTTTTGAGCAACTTCTTACCTGTTTTCCAGGTGTAGCAAGGCAAAGTGGAAATGGTCATGCTATACCATGGCTGCTACCACAGTATCTTCACAGCCATGATCCCAGTGTATTTGTTCACAACACTGATTTTTTGCAAATCCTATTCTTACTGGTTACAGGCAATCCAAATTTGACTGGAGTTTTCAGTAAAAGATGTACCTAGCTGCAAGTATCTTTATGCTCTAAGGTGTCAGTTGCTGTGGTTTTTTTAGCTGCTAATTTTTGACAATATTTTTGGTATTCAATATACAGAATCAGGATGCATCAGAATGAATTTTTCTCTGGTAGTAATAATCATACCAGAGAGTAGGGATGTAATAGTTAAATTAGCTAAGGATTAAGGTTGAATTAATTTAAGAAGACTTCTGGATCAAGAGGAAGAATTCGTACTTTAAGGTTTAGATATTTTTCAACATTTTCCAAATTAAACAATTTATTTCAAAAGTACCAATAATTTTTTTTTTAATATTACAACAAAGTCTTTCATTAAAAGAGGTATTACTGTGTTTTTTCATTTCAACATGTTAAACAAAATGGATAATTTAGTTTTGAGTCAGTTAATTTTTCATTCCTTCTTAATAAAATTACAAATTAGACTATGTACGATACTGAAAGATGCAGAATGAAAAGGAAATCTGACTTACTGTAGTTTAGATCTCTCATATTCTGATGCCAAAGAATAATAGCTAGAGACTGGTTATAGGATATGAAATAGAAGTTTTTGATATTTTAGGATATTCTGTGGGAAAAGGTACTTTAGTTAGCTTATACAACCCCTCATGTTTGTTAGAACAGGAACCAGTTGTGCTAGATCAAGAAGACAGGAAACTAGGAAGAAATGAAACTGAAAATGAGTGACTGTAATAGCTGAATTTTTAATAACCTGTGTGTTCTCAGGCAAAGTTTGTCCTGTAGATTCTAAGGCATGGTGGATAGGTCTGCAGGACAGGAATCAGGGTCTCTGGCCACTTTAACGTCTTGGTCAGTTAGAGTTAAGAAGGGAAAGCCAGAGGGTATCTGTCAGAAATAGCATTGCTTGTTTTGTCGCAGGTGATATTGAACAGCTATGGAGCAAAGTCATGACAGAGCACTGGGGAACTGATATCAGGAATTATGATAGTAGCCATCAAATTGCATCCAAGAATAAAAGCCTTTAAATTGTCTATCTGATATGGAAGGAAGAAAACCTGTATTATTTGCTTGAAAAATTCAGACTAATTGATATCTAATGTCTAATGCTGCCCAAGGTGAATCATTCCCAAAAGGTCTAAAAATTATTAATGACAACTTACTAACCTAAAACCAGCTATGTTCAACACATCGGAACTCAATTGTCAGCTTAGCAGATACAGATTATAGAATTTTAAGAATAGTACTTGCTTAAACATTGTTGTATTTCTGTTGTGCAAACAAAATGTTGACTGAATAGCAGTAATTTTCTTTTTAAATATAATATATGTGTGTCTTAAAGAGGAAAAATGTGAATGAGAGCCTGATTCTCTTACAGGAATATCATACTACATACTCCCAAACTACATTTCTCTCATTGAAACCAAAAGTGGAACCATTAAAGCTACAAACTAACAGGATGTAAGTAGAAGTATCAGTTCGAATTGATCATTAAATATTCAAAAACATATAAAAATCAATCAAAATACACAGAAACTAGTAAAGAGAATTAATTATTGATTGGGACACAATTTGAAATAAAATCAAACTCTGTTTTCAAATTTCAAGGATCAAAAAGAAGCCTAGAAATTGTATTTATTCATCATCACATGGAAATAATGAGATTCTCAGTAGTAACGTAGAGGAAATGTTCAATAAATGTTCTTAGATTGCAACTAGGTATTTTACATCTGATGATAGTAGTTTCTTCCCATTCTATAAGTAACTGAGGGATATTAAACAGTTAAATCATCAGCTCTAAATTATCTGAATTTTTAGGTATTCAAAACAAGATTACTCTAGAGAAGCCAGCTGGTGATGTCTCTGATCCATTAAAACTAGTTTTCCATATTTTTTGAAACATAGGGTATTCCACAGAATCAGAAGGAAGGTAATATTAATCCAATGTTTTTAAAGGTGCTTTTGGTGCTGTGTATAATTACTGCTCTAAATTAAAAAAAAAAAAAACACAGAAAAAAAAAATAACAATATCTTTGTTCAAGTTCTATCCATAATTAATAAGGAATGAATAAATTGTTGAAGGAAAGTAATACAAGAATCAGGACATTCTTATTCCATTTTTTTGAGTCACAGTTTTTATAATGGCACAATTTTTTTTCTTTTTTCACTGTTTTATTTATGACTAGGAAGATGTTTCCCAACCATGAATGTTAAAATATTCAGTTAACACAACTGTTTGTTAGAAAAGGTTGGATATTATTAATAAATTAAGTTACCTGTTCTCCTAGGAAGAAGAACATCCTCATGCATATGTAGTTAAACATTTAAGAATATAGTTGATACCGAATACAAAAAGGACAAGTAGACTTTCACAGGAAGCAGAGCTTGCAAACACCTTTTATGAGTCAAAAGAGTATGTAGTAGGTATTTGTGTTGTTATCCACTGTTCAAGAAACACGCAGATGAATTATGTAAGATGCAAGGAGAAAACGCACAAACAAACAAGGATGGAAAAATATTCCCCTTTATAAAAATCTCGGAATTTTCAAATTGTTTTCCTGTAACAGAGATGATGCACTAAAGCAAAGATGCAGAGTTCTTCAGTTTGGTGGACAAATTTTTAAATTCAAAATGGATTAAAATGGTGAAGAAGTGAATTTACAAGTTAAAGCCTTGCTAAACCACATGGCCAAGGTCACAAATGAGCTAAGCCTAGACAGTCATGTTTCCTCCTTAGCTATCTTCCATGATTTCTGGTAATCACTTCAGTCACAAAATATGGGCGAAGAATAACTTGGTAACTGCATTAGTCCGTCTTGTCACACAGCCTTTCAGACACTTTTTTTCCAGGAATGCAATCACTTTTTTTTTTTTTAAGGTTATCTTTCAGGATTGACTTTTGGCAATAGTAAAAGTATCTGTGTGCTTTTTGATTTTGTTATGTAAGACTCTATTTTGTTATCAACTAACTTAAATAAAAAGAACACATTGCAGTTTTTGCCATAACAGCTCTTCCAGTTGCTCTTGTTTTATATTGAGCTCTGTTACACTTTCAGATTTTTCCCATTGCTGTCCAAAAAAGGTCCAGTTGCAAAACACATCTTCTTCTGGGTCCATCTGCTTGTGAAAGGGGAATTTGGTATGCTGCCATAATTATTGTTCCCTCTTCTCTTTTTTTTCCTCCTCCCCTCCACATACTTATTTTCTGATTTCGTGCACCTGCAGGAACTGGCTTGTTGCTGACCCCAAGTTCAGTGGTTCCAAGTACAGAGAGAGAGAGCCAAGACAGTGGGATATTTCCAGCTTCATTTTTAATTCACATACTCACACTCTTTTCATTTCCCGATATTTTTAGACATAAGTCTGTACTAAGCATATCTTTAACTTTTTATTCCAATGTTGGTAAATTATCTCGTGCAATTAATATGACCAATATATTACACCAAATAACCTTCAAATAAACGCATGTATTCAATTGCTTTGCAAAGAGGTGAATTTTGTTTTTTGAAGAATAAAGTTTAAGATCATTCTAGTGCAGAAAAGTCTCTTTTTTTTTTTCTGATACTTATTGTATGCCTTTAGCTTCAACAGCAAGATAGCATCTCTTTATGAAGCATTATTGGCACTTAGAATAGTCTGATTGCAAATTACAGTTTTTTCCTATTATTTTTGTGGAGTTCTATATTGCTTTTTCTCTTTGAATGTGAATTCTTTTACTTCAACATTATTTCAAAGGGCTAAGTTCCTGCACATAATCTTGCTGTACACTTGAAACCAGTTTTAAAAGAGGGTTAAATTTGCAGACATGTTGTTTTATTTCCTTTGGAACAGTTTGGAAAGATGTTGTCAGAAGATTTGTAGAAAACAAAGCAGCATGAAGGAGTAAGGGAATAGT
The DNA here is from genome assembly GCF_000703405.1 of Apaloderma vittatum. Lineage (NCBI taxonomy): Eukaryota > Metazoa > Chordata > Aves > Trogoniformes > Trogonidae > Apaloderma > Apaloderma vittatum. The sequence goes on along the minus strand of NW_009724583.1, from coordinate 1,572 downwards.
TTTGAGCATTGCCAAGAACAAGTACAGCTTTTAGAATCTCAGGAAAAGTAGTTCAGCAGATTTTGGAATGCAACATTTAAAATTAATGTTACAAATCCTCTTCCTATTATTAGTGTTATTATTTCTGTTACTCTTCCTCTCTTGCCAAATCATTCAACTTGTAAGAAAGGAGTAGAGAAATTTAGCCCAGGAGTTACTAAAGTTCTTCTTAAGAAATCAACACTTGGCTTAAAGAGTTAGAAATGATGTAATGAGAAGAGGGAGCCAGGCAATCTTGTTGCAGTACAAATCTGTTATAAAATTCCTCTTCCTTCACATTGTTAAATATTGTAAGAGTCATACCAACAGAGAACAGGTCAAGTAGAGGAAGATATTATTTAACTAAAATGTTTTTTCTTCTGATGTGCAGTGCAGTCAGATTCTGTCCAACATCAGTGAGCAAGCAGAGCTCATGCATTTGAATGATGATGCACTGTAATGTATTAAGGGAGAGCAAAATGTTCATACAGGAATGTGGAAAGAAGAATCTTTTTACTAAATACAGTAATGGGAGAAAGACTGCCTATTTTCTCAGGCTAAAATGTAGCTAATAGTAAGGAGATGGTCAGGTAGGGGTGGAGCAGACCTTCTGCAGTCAGTTCTAGTGCATTTCAGAAGTTTGCAGGGGAACGAGCTCAAAGTGGCAACCCTAAGAAGCCAAATCATTTTGATTTGAGTGAAGTGAGCTCACTTTAATGCTATCTATCAAGTATTAAAAAATAATTTACAAGGATTGCATACTCTCACATGGGTATTGCAGCAACTGGATAATCTTTGCCCTTCAGTGTTTGCTAGTTTGCAGTTATGCATTTTATTTTCCACGTGTTGATACAGATTTAGATAGTGAGGAGACAAGAAAACTCTTTCCTCTGACCCTTTCAATAAAGGTTAAACTCAGCTAGAGATTTCCTGAGACCCAGGCCCTAGGAAATTAACCTCTTCAGACTGGGAAGGACAGAGAAGGAGGAGGCTCATCACTGTGGGGCTGCCACTCCTGGTGCTTGTGAGGTTGTAAAGATAATGATAGGGAAATAAGTAGCAAGTCTGGAGATGAAGGGCCATAGAGTGATGTCTCTGGAAAGTATTCTTTTGTGTTAATTGGAACCCACAGCCAAGACATTGCTTTACAGGTATGGTCTAGCCCTTAATCACTGAACATTACAAGCCCAGATGGGATCATTTCAAGTGCTACACACTAGTAATAATGTTTATTAGAATGCCTAACAAAGCTTTCCTCTGTAGCCAGGCTCTTATTGCATAGTGTCATTACATAAATAAGATTTAGAAGACTGTTTCCAGTTACAGACACGTAGCAGAAGGCTTAATCTGAGAGGCTCAGCAGGGTGTGATTTTAGGCTTTTTCTTATGTCTACATCATAGCAGACTAAATATTGAGGATGATTTTGGGACTATAGTGTTTTGGCCAAAACTCATTCCTTTTGATAAATGATTTCCTCTTTTTTCCTTCTTCACTTTAGCCACCTGGAGAGTTTCTTTCTTGCTCTTCCTTTCTTTCTTTCTTTCTTCCTTTCT
>NW_009724582.1:0-41918 GCF_000703405.1 Apaloderma vittatum | reverse complement strand
TCTCTAATTAAAAATAAAAAGTAAAAAATATAAAAAATGCTAAAATCTAAATAAATAAGGCTACGAGGCTACCTGCTTCAGTGTGACCCTAGTGTAACATTTCTGCATGCTCCTCAGCCAGAGGCAAGAGAAGAGTGAAGAGGACTATGGCATATTCAAATGTTATGCACTGTGTTGAAACAGATTAATTTCACTACCAGGATTTTAGTTGGATACTTGAACCAATACTGAATTTCAAATTGTTCTGTTGTTTCCTTTCTGCCAATTTAAAATAAGATCTTAGCACTGGTGAGGAAATTTCTGGATGAGTTAGTCTGATTGCTTTTCGTAGTTGCAAATGTTAGGTAACTCTTTTCTTAAACTCCAATTTCATCTCTCTGATTCTGTTTTGTAAGAAAAAATATTTGGATTCTTTTACTTCAGATAAATTTTCTAATCTATAGTTATTCAAATGTAATGGTTTTCAGATTTTTATATTTCTTAAAAATAATCGAATTTGCATGTGAAATAAGGTGGATTCTTGTCAGTGTTTTGAACAAGACATTAGTATTTCTCTCTCTGCTAACAACAGACCCTCATCTAATGATTCCTTTTAGGTACTTTCTCTTGTTTACTTCTCCATATTTCTAGTTAATAAAACCTGAACAGACAAGGACTGTGACTACTAGCTGTGAAATGCCTGGTCCTGCCCTTTGAAATACTTTCTCTCTATTTCTTTTACTCTGAGGCTTATGAGAGTCAGGTTTTCCTAGACAATGTTCTGAAATTCTGGTACTGTCTTTAAGAAAGGTCTTATGTTTTTTGCCAGGGGCACTAATGAAGATCATAAACAAATCTTTAAGTACCTCTGCTGCATGCTCACTTCCAGATCAATGATTTTGTAATTTAAAACAATATTGTATCATTTTCCCTGACAAGTTTCTCAATTACTTTACAATTCCTGGATTGCTAAACATCTGTTCCAATGCTGTTATTAAAAATGATTTGGTGAAATGAAAATTTCAGTTTAAACTAGTCTTAGGAGAAAATAGAATATTAATTTTTGTGCATTCCAAGATGTAGTAATCTGAATATGCATCTGCGTTCCCTTGATAAAACCTTCTCTACCTGGAAAAGAAAGAAGTTTGGAATACCATATATTAAAAAGTGAAATAACATTAATAAAATAAAAGTAACAAGAAGGACATAAGTATACTTTCTCTGTAAATAGCTTGTGAAATAGCTATCAGTATTTTGCATCATACTTAATTTCTGTCACATTGAGTTCCAGAAAATATGTTTGGTAGGTGGATGTTACACAGGAAATTATATTATTTTTTTTGTCTTTATTGTTTATTTTTATTGGGTTTTTATTTTATTCTGTTATTTTTATTGTCTATTACATTTATTGAAAGTGAATATATATCTAAGAAAGGAATATTTTTAAACCAAATAGATGGATATGGCTCTGGTGCATTATTTTTCAAAGAAAAAATGAGACTGTAGCTTTGGAAATGGGTGATACCACATACTTTGAGAATATGTCTAATACAGTCAATGAAAGTTTTATAAAAGGCAACATAAATGGGTTTTTTTGCTTGACTCAGATCGATGATAAACTTCTTTTGAGAACAGTGTTTACTAGCGATAACTATTCCACATATTTGTGCTGGTTAAAAAGTTGTTAATGTACTCCAGTGAGAAATATGAACAGTGGATACTCTAAGATGAAAACATGAAGTTGTGTAGTGGTGCAGAACTAGTAGCAATCCCCACAGATATGCTCATTTCCAACGTGACATACTCAGTAACTTGATATTTCCTACTAATAAAAATCAGTGTTATCAATGTTTCCTTTTTGAAGTTCTAAGTACATACACACATTCACATTTTTCCAGCTGTTTTGGGTGATGATACTTACCTAAAATTCTAGTATGGTAGTACCTAGCTTCTGCAAGTTATTAATTGTGTGGTTGGGAGTTTGTTCTGCTGGATTGGATACTGTGGGTTTCGGGTTTTGTTTTTTTTTTTAATTTAAAAATAAAAAGTATAAACACAACTTAGACTCACTTTTCATGTGTGGATGTTGCATATAGATATGGAAGGTGATGAAGAAAAGGGAAAATCTCATTCCTCTTAAAAAGTACAACAGTTGTTTGAAGAATACTGTAAGCTCAGAAAGCAAGTGACAGATTTTGCTTTCTTTACTATATCAACACTAAACTGATATGAAAATGATATATTTTCAACAGTTACCTGACAATATGAGAGTGAAAATAGTACTATAAAACCTTAAGCAATAGTGACCTGAAACTATGAATTTTTTTAAATATGAAAGCTACTTGCTTTAAAATACAGTTACCTACATTTTGAAGGCATTATGAAAGATGTTAAAGAAAACACACAGAATTTCTGAGATATATTCCTGTGTAAAAGTGTGATTTCTGTACACCCAGTTTTGCTACTAGAAAGGCTAGAGGCAATTGATATGGACAAGTATGCAGGCAAGCATAAGGAAAATCATGAACTGGAAATGGAGGTTTTCAATGGTAAAAGAGCAGTATTTGATTGTTTCTTATCAGATAAATAGTTGAGTAGTTGTCTAAACTCCTGTTTCAATGATTTATGAGACAAACTATTCACCCATTATTAAGCAAAATTTTGCAATATTTCAGTATATCTCAACTGCTGAATCTTAAAAGTATAGTTAGAAGAAACCCCAAAAGATGTATGGTATGAAAGGTATAGCTACTAATTCTTTTATTTTGCTTTTTAGTTAATTTTCACCCTTAACAAAAATATCATAAAAATCCTGGTTCTTACGTGGCTTTATACCACCAATAAATAATCCTCCATCTACTAAGCAAACTTTGAGAGACTTTTGATCTTTAATGCACTTTTCCTCTTTAAAAGCATTTCAGAAAGGGAAAGTTATATTATTAAAAAAGAAAATTTTTATCTGTCATCATAGAAGATGACTTGAAAAGTTGTGGTCTTCTGCTTCTAAATCAATTATTAATTAGCATATACTCCAAAACTTATAAATTTGGACAATTTCCAACACTTAGACATAAGGCCTAATGTACTTCAAGAGCACAGAAGATATAAGGGAGCAGTATAAAAAAATTGGAAAGACTTGAGAGTTTTGTTAATCAGTTAAACTAAGTGGAAGCTTATTTGAATTACAATGTTTATACCAGCCAGAAAAATATGAAAACCTCAGCTTCTGTAACAGTACACATGGATATTGCTTAACCAAGGTCAGTAAGAGTTCTTTAATACTAGATTTCTGCTGTTAATACTGCATTTAGTTATCATCTAGGCGTTGTTGCCATAAATCTTTAAAAACAAGAGTTTTTTTTATTGTTTCTATAAAAGAACATGAGGAGAGCTAGTTTTAGGACTTTTCATGATTTCTTTCGTAAAGGGAGACACCTCTTTCCCACTGAGAGCAATGCATTATATTAGTGAATAACGTGTAATGTAATCATATCTGCTCCAATAAAATACAAAGATTTTTAGTTAAGGAAGTAGTTACAAAATGCAAAAAATACATAGACAGTAATAAAGAATGAGGAGAAGATCCAAGCCTCCATTCCAACAAATAAAAGTCTTGCACAATTTTAGTAGGAAAAATATCAACTTTAATTACTTTTTTCCTTTTCAAAGCACAAAGTTTGTAAAAACAGATTTTAAAAATGCTTGCCTTTTTTTGCTGGAAAAATCCAAATGGAGCAAAACTGTACTTTTCTAATACAAAAAAGAAAGTAGTTCTATCTGCACCTTTTTTCCCCTTCCAGTGAGTAGGCACAGAAAAAATGAAAAGTGGTTTTCACTAATGGTAAATGTTAGTGATCACACTGAAAAAACCTACCACATGGTACTTTTTAAACCAGTTTTATATTCCAAACTAATTATTTCAGTATTTTTATATTTTGTTTTATTCTAAAGTATGCTATCCATTAATCAAGTCAATACTGAAAATACTCTCATTGTAATTGACAAATCTTCAAGAGCACTGAACCCTCTCCTAACCACATCTGCGGCACTTATAACAGATAACATATCCAATGTGAGAAAACCACAATGGTGCTCTTAAAGAAGTTCAAGATGTTAGACCATATGCTCATAGATATGGGATGTGCCTTGTCATGTAGGTCATTTGCTTGCCAGGAAGCAAGCCTAAAGACATAATGTCATAGCCTAAAGACAAAATGAACCAGAAGAACTGTGATTGACTAAAGTACACCAAGAAAGACAGAAACATTTCCTATATCTCTTATATTTACTAGCAGTTGAAACTCCAAGGATTTTGAACTATGATCAAAACATCTAGTAGATGACTTCACAGAACTGCTTGGAAAGGAACTTAACAATATATTATTTCAGGTGTAGCTAAAAAAGCAGATGATCATGTATCAGCTGTATATTTGTAGCATTAAAAACGTGCCACGTCTGTTCAGTCTGGTGTTGTGTAAAAATCTGTTGCTTATATCCAAGCTTCCACATTCAACTGTGCTTAGACAAAAGAGAACATTTACATAAACATAAGAGAAAAAACAAAACAAAGCAAAACAAAAAAAAATATTCCATTTCAAGAGTCCCATTAAAGGTTATCGAAACAATCAACAGAGAATGGAAATTCTAAGAAGCTTCCATGAAATATTCATCTACATGAGTTCCTTCCTCAAAACAATTTTTTTCTATCTCTTTTTTTCCTTTTTCATTTTAATTCACTTCAGATAGGAAATATATCCCAAATTTCCTTTAATGTATAACGTTAAAATAATGTAGCCCTAGGTTTGAAAAGAAAATAAAACAAAAGCAAAAAAAAAAAACCAAAACCAAAATATCTACATCTGGTGTTCTGAAGGTATATGTAGAAACTGCAGGAATAGGAAAACTGATTTCATTTGATAAGTAAACCCATTGCATTTCTGTCTTACTTTTTTTGTTAGTTGTACCATATACCTAGGAGAACAAGAACTGTGCTAATAAGAATTTTGTCTTGTACAAAAAACAAAATCAAAACCATAAAAACCCCAGATCATCCTAACAGCTTTTACAGCACACACAGTAATTCAGTGTAAATAAATAAAAAATCCACAACCAACAAATCAACCAACCAACCAAATAAAAGGAACATAGATAAATTAAAAGCTTTAAAGGTGTTATTAGACATCATATTTGAGAGGTCCTGGCAGTCTGGTGACGTTCCCACAGACTGGAAAAGGTCAAACATAACTCCCATCTTTATAAAAGGGACGAAGGACAACCTGGGGAACTACAGACCAGTCAGCCTTACCTCTGTGCCAGGTAAAATCATGGAACAGATTCTCCTGGTAGCTGTACTAAGGCACATAAAAAATAATCAAGTAGTTGGTGACAGCAAACATGGCTTTGCTAGGGATAAGTCGTGCCTGACTAATTTAGTGGCCTTCTACGACAAAGCTACAGCACTGGTTGACATGGCAAAAGCAACGGATGTCATTTTCCTGGACTTGTGCAAGGCGTTTGACGCTGTCCCACATGACATTCCTGTCCCTAAAATCGACACGGATTTGAGAGATGGACCACTCGGTGGATAAAGAACTGTCTGGATGGTCGCACTCAAAGAGTTGTGGTCAATAGCTCAATGTCCACATGGAGACCAGTGACAAGCGGTGTTCCTCAGGCGTTTATTCTGGGTCCAGAGCTGTTCAGCATCTTTGTCAGCGACATGGATGATGGCATTGAGTGCACCCTCAGTAAGTTTGCCGGCGACACCAAGCTGGGTGGTGCTGTGGACTCACTTGATGGAAGAGATGCCATCCAGAGCGACCTTGACAGGCTTGAGAAATGGGCCAGTAAAAACTGCATGAGCTTCAACAAGTCAAAATGCAAGGTCCTGCACCTGGGCCGGGCTAATCCTAGGCACAAATACAAACTGGGCACAGAGTGTGTTGAGAGTAGCCCTGAAGAGAAGGATTTGGAGGTGTTGATAGATGAGCAGCAGTGCGCTCACGCAGCCCAGAAGGCTGACTGTGTCCTGGGATGTATCAAGAGCAGAATAGCCAGCAGGTCAAGAGAGGGGATTCTCCCCTTTTTCTCTACTCTTGTGAGACTCCATCTATATTGTGTCCAGTTCTGGTGTCTCCACCATAAGAGGGACATAAATCTGTAGCCTGACCTAGTTGAGAAGCATCCCTGACCATGACAGGGAGGTTGGATTACATGATCTTGAAGATCCTTTCCAGCCCAGGCCATGCTATTATTCTATGATTCTATGACTGCTCTTTTCTGACAGAATTATCATAAAGATTTCTGGGTACATGCTGTGTTCTCTATGAGGATAAAATTATTCTTTGCATATTTACATGAATGCATACCATACTGCTATCTCTATTCTGAAAATTAAGCTAGAACTAACAGCACAAGGAGATGCATAATAATAATGCAACACTGACAATAGTGAAGAGTATCCATGTGTAATATACAGAAGTTTCATCACATTTTAATCATAGAATCATAGAATCATAGAATGGCATAGGCTGGAAGGGACCTTAGGGATCATCTAGTCCAGCCTCCCTGTCGTGGGCAGGGACGCCACCTCTCGACTAGACCAGGCAACACATGGGGACCAAGCGTATCTATGTATATCCATGAAGAAAAGCTTCGGAGAATATTCTTTACTTGCAGAACTATTCCTGACTGTTAATTTTGTAGATGCATATTGTTTTTTATTTAATTGAGTTTGAGATTATTTTTTTTCCCAAAATATCTTAAATGTGATGGTTTGATACAGTTAAAATATTTTTATGACTTCTGCAAGCTACAATCAATAATAAAATATATGAAAAGAAAAAATGTCAGCTTATAAAAAGTAAATAAATTTTTGATTATTTACTACTTCTGTAGGAATGAATATCTCAGAACTACATTAAGAATCATTATAATAATTGAAAAATTGCATGAGTTATTTTTAAAAATTGCATAAGAGTTATTATATATGATTTAAAAGTGTATTTTTATTATCACTTAAACATATAGCTGCTTTACAAAAAATCACTTCATTTTTGAGCATGATCGTGTCTGTTCTAATAAACACAGTTTTGTTCTGGAAAATAGTCCATTTGCATTTTTGTTTGGATTTATGTTAGACAGTCCGATGACAAGGTCACAACGAAAAAAGAACTCTACACATGGAAAAGAATGTCTTTATCATTTAAAGCTTGATAAACCTTGCATTTAATCTGATTCCCTGACATAGTACCTATAACCGAAACATTGGGTATCTATTTCCCCCAAAATGCAGATAAAATGCTATTTTAAAATAATGAAACAACTGTAACCATAAGATTTTTCCAAAACTGAGCGAAACTTCCTCAATTTCTGGTCAAAGTTTGGATTTCAAGGTTTGAATCAGGAACAGTTACATTTCCCCTCATCTTATACATCTGATGTTGCAAAGATACGCCTGTGATGTGCAAAATGGCTCCACCGGAAGCAAGAGGCATCATTTGTATTTACCAAGAGATATTCTCACCTATTCAAGGTGCCAGGCTGAACACTCTAATATCTATAGATAAGGAAATAAGGCCTTTAAGGCTGTAAGAGAGACATGATTATCTAAGCATATACAGGGAGGCCTGTGTTTGACACAGCATTACTATATTGCCAGTGAACAGATGAATTTTCGGGTAGCAGTCATGGTAAAACAATGCTTAACACAACCAGACTTTAACAGCTGCTGGTTTTAAAATAGCTATGTGATCATTAATGTCCATTAGGAAGCTTTTTTTTAGCTCTCTAAGCAAATCTCTTGCAGAAGAAATTTAAGAAGAAAGAAAGAAAGAAAGAAGTAAATTCTATCCTCTCTGATGGAAAATACATGCATGGTGGGTTCAGCTTTTTTAGTCCAAGCAAACATTACATTTGTTGTTTCTGGAAGTAAAGAAAAATCTCATCTTATATGTAGAAATGACACTAGAAAATAATTTTTACTTCACTCCCCACTTAACTCTACTAACTAGGTTCCAGACCAAAGCATCAGAAGCTATGTGATACTTCTGATACTATATTGTACTGAATGATGCTTCTTTAATTAGCATTGGCCTTGAAAAAGAATGTCACACATCCTAATACATGAAAAGTGTTTCTGGATTCCATCGACCCCTCATTTCCTGGTTTATCATCATGTAGATGAGTAATCCATTTAAAGTGGTCAAATTTTAGCTCAGCGTTGGGATCTAAAATAAAAGACCAGGAAAAGAACAGATGCACTGCATACTGTATCGTGGTACTTGCAACTCCCATTTCATCAGTTGGTCCTTTTTCTCCAGGTCAGCAGTGACAAGAGACAGGGCCAGTCACAGAGTGGAAAGACCTACAGAGTGCAACAGACAGAGTGGGAACACTGGTGAACAAAAACCTGGTGGCTGACAAACCACCAAATTTAAAAAAATATCAGTCAATATTCTTGAATCCATGAGCTGGAAGACCCCATGATATGTATGGCTTTTTACCTATTTTGCTCTATATAAGTAGTGAAAAATACTATAAGCACTCAAGTACACTAGCATTCTTTCTAATTTATTCTTAGAAGGCTGACATATACCTACAGAACATCAAATTCAGACCAGCCAGACTGAAGTCATTTTCTGAGAAAGCCAATATTCTTGTTTACCAAGTAGTTGAGTTTCTGGATGGGTATACAGCATAAGCTAAAGGTGAATAGATATAAGTTGCTGAAAAGAGTAGTGACTTATCGAGTCAAGAACCTTCCTAGCAAATGCCTCTCCTGTCCAGTCACATGCCAACTGAACCCAAGAAAGAGTAGCAATTACTCATTTAGGTAAACCCTTGTCCATAGTTTTATACAAAGATGCTAAAATTTTTTTGATAACTTACAGAGAGCAAGGCAGGCCCAGAAACTGTTGTGTCACAACTGTGAGTTTTCAGTCTTTAGAAACAAGTTCTTTTACATGTTCTTAGGTGTTTGAGTCAAAGAAGATGTTTTAATGAAATAAGTTCTTCTTAGAAAAATCTATTTATATCAATGATCTGGATGAGAAGAATGAGAGCACCCTCAGTAAATTTGCAGATGACACCAAGCTAAGTGGGAGTGCTGATCTGCCTGAGAGCAGGAAGGGTCTACAGAGGGAGTGGGACAGGCTGTACCAAGGTGTTGAGGCCAATCGCATGAGGTTCAACAAGGCCAAGCGAAAGGTTCTGCCCTGGGGTCACAACAACTCCAGGCTTGGAGAACAGTCACTGGCAAGCTTCCTGGTGGAAAAGTACTTGGGGGTGTTAGTCAACAGCTATCTGAACAGTGTACCTGGGTGGACAAGAAGGCAAATAGCATCCTGGCCTGTGTCAGAATAGGGTGACCATGAGGGCCAGGGCAGAGACTCAGCACTGGTGAGACTGCACCACAAATCCCATGTTCTTTTTGGGGCCTCTCACTCCAACAAAGATATTGAGGTGCTGGAGCATGTTCAGAGAATGTCAATAAAGCTCAAGAAAGGTCTAGAGCAAAAGTTTTACAGGGAGCAGCTGAGGGAGCTGGGATTGCTTTGCCTGGAGCAAAGGAAGGTGAAGAGAGACTTTATTGCTCTCCACAACTGAAAGGAGATTTTATTGAAGTGGGTGTTGGTCTCTTCTCTCAAGTAATGAGGCACAGAACAAGAGGAAATCATAGAATCATAGAACAGAATGGCTACAAGTTGCACCAGGAGAAGTTTATACTGGATATTAGGAAAAAATTCTTTACTGATCAGGTTTTCAAGCACTGGAACAGGCTGCCCTCTGAAGTGACTGAGTCACCATCCCTGGAAGTATTTAAAAGATGTGTATATATGTTGCTTAGCGACATGGCCTAGTGGTAGACTTGACACTGTTAGGTTAATGTTTGGACTTGATGATGAAGTTATTTCTCTTTATTGGTTAATTCAAATTAGTTAAAATTGCTTATTTAAACAGTAGACAAATTAGATAAAATTGCTTATTTACAACATTTACAACTAAAATTGCTTATTTACAACATTAGAAAATGTTGTGGAAAATAAATCCCATCTTTATGTGATATATACCTGTTCTATGTGTTTAGAAAGCCTTTCCACACTGAGTAGGAAAAAGAGTGAAACACAACTGACAGCCTATCATTGTAAGATTACTCAGATTTTGAAAATAATGTGTCTTCAAAGGGCTTCACTGCCCTGAGATAAATTCCCTGACACCATACTTGTTGAGGAATAAATATAATTTACAATTTTTACAGCAGGAGTGTTATTAGGGAGGAGGAAAAATTCACACCTTCTGGAGTTTCATCAAAATAAAGCAGGGCTTCTGTTAAACTACAAATGCAGTTATCTTTCCCACTCTTTTATACTCTTTCCACCCACTCTGTATGTATACTTGTGCTATATTTTAACAGAGGGTGTCAGAAAACTTCATCTGATCACAGAATCACAGAATCACAGAATCACAGAATCACAGAATCACAGAATCACAGAATCACAGAATGTTAGTCATTGGAAGGGGCCTTGAAAGATCATCTAGTCCAATCCCCCTACCAGAGCAGGATCACTTACAGTAGGTCACACAGGAATCTCCAGGCAGATTTTGAATGTCTCCAGAGGAGATTCCACAACCTCCTTGGGCAGCCTGTCCCAGTGCTCTGTCACCTTCACAGTGAAAAAGTTTTTTCTCCCAATATTTTTGTGAAACCTCCCATGTTCCAGCTTGTATCTGTTGCCCCTTGTTCTATCACTGGACATCACTGAAAAGAGCCTGGCTCTGATAACACACTGGAGAAAATAATAAGGTTAAAGTGGATTTCTTCAGTCAAGTTTAGTAAATACTAGATGTGTTGAAGAAACAGTCAGTAGCTCAGATAAATGAAGAATTCTCCTGAAGCAGAGCTTAATGTTATAAATCAAAAAATTGAAATATGCATTCTGCCTGTATGTCACTAATACAATATTTTTAATTCAGGAAGCATTTATGTTACAGACTGTAAACTAAAAGTAAAACAACAGGAAAAGGGTAAGTTGAACACATGAGAATGCTGAACATAGGGTTTTCAGAAGTGGAAAAGTCTTGGAAAGTGTGGAAGACCCATTAATTTAAAAGAAAATGAGGTAATTTTTTCAGATACTTGAGTAGTGACCTAAAATTTAACTTGGCAAAATCTTATCATTGCTTTATCAAATTATTAAGATATAAATATTTCTTATTTCTTCATATTTTGCTGAAGATTTTCAAATTCTGATAGTGAAACTAAGAAAAATATATTTTAATAAAATCTGTATAACTAATATTTTAATATATATTAATGGTCAGTAAAATAGCTGTGAATATCACATACGCGTATATATACAGCTAAGTCACTGTTAGTCAAGTTTTGTAAATCCCATCAGTGCCTTAGTCAAAAACTACTTTCTTTGTCATGTCCACTTTGAAAATTTCTGAAAAATGATTATGATGCAGTAATAACACTACAGTTTAACTGAACAGCTGATTTACATTGTTAAAAAAAGATTTTTTAAAAAAAAATAACAGCAACCCCAAAACCAGATCACATAATATTTCCTGTTTGTAAAACAATATAGTACCATAGATTAAGAAAATAAGATTACAATTTACATGAAAAACAACAACAACAAAGCCCAAAAATCCACACTCGTGCTTGAAAGGCAACAGTAGCGCTATCAGGCACAGTCTTTGTTTTGGCAGACAGTTACATTGTCTTTTCTCTTCTATCAGCTTGGCTAATATGACTTTTAACCTATTTTTTTTCTTTTGAAATTTCTAATCCTCATGATTTTAGGGCAATTTTCAGTTTTACCTTTCCTTTTTACCTCCATACTGTACCATTTTCCTGTAATATTTTCCTTTAAATTTAATATTTTTTTAATTTTTTTTCTCCTTGCATGTTATACTGTGTCCCCAAAGAATCTGGAAAGACCAGCTGTATTTGTCCTTTAGGTTTTGTTTTTGTACACAGGACAAACAAGACTCTACATAGACAGTGGTGTTAGAATTAAAAAGCGGTTTGTATAAAAGGAAATCTGAATTTGTATTGAGTGATGTGGTCTGGTTTGGGTGTAGTTGTCAAGGTCTTCATGTTAGAGAATCCTAGGGATGGTCTCTGTAAGAAGAGATCAGTGTCTGCTCTGCACTTAACATGGTTGGTTCCAACTGTGTCCAGCCAGATACAATTTGTTCCAGACAGATCTCTGGACAGAGATTGGAGAAGAGAACAAAAGAAGAGTGAATAAGTAACAAAGGAAACACTAAGACCAGAGAGAAGGCAAGTGTTCCCGACAGAGCAGGTGTTTCTCTGAAGGAACTTCCTCCTTTAGAGAAGACAACCCAAAGCATAGGAAAAAAGTGTGAAGGAAGGAGTGGCAGAGGGAAATTTCTAGACCTTGGATGCAATCCTTCCTGCACTGCCCAACTAAGTGTAACCAGCCAGGGAAGAAAGCTTCATGGAGTGAAGCTGGGACTTTTAGTGAAATTGAGCCTGAAAAAAAGTGTTTTCTCTAATGGTGAAAATGGTTTTTTTCTTTTTTGTTTGGTTGGTTTGGTTTCCCACTACCCCAGTCAGTATTTAAATATTCCCTCACAGCATTCTTCTGTATAAGTTGTTCAGCTGTGGGACAAGCAGTGCACTGAGTGGAGAACTGACTGAAAGGCAGGTCTCAAAGTGTTGCACTGAATAGGACTACTTCCCGATGGAGACTAGTCACTAGTAGTGTTTCTCAGGGTTCAGTTCTAGGACCAGCCCTGTCCAATATAGACTCATAGAATGATTTAGGTTGGAAGGGACCTTGAAGATTATCTAGTTCCAACTCCACTGCCATGAGTAGGGACATCTTCCACTAGCCCTATCCCACCTGGCCTTGCACACTTCCAGAGAGGGGGCATCCACAACCTCTGTGGTCAACCTGTTCCAGTGTTTCATTATTCAATAAATTTTTGTGGTGGTTTGGCCCTGAATGGAGGCCAGGAACTTACCAAAGCTGCTCTATCACTCCCCTTTTTTTTAACATGGACAGAGGAAAGGGAATATATAACAAGAAGCCCCTGCGTTAAGATAAAAGCAGTTTAATACAGCAAAAGCAAAGACCACATGCAGAAGCAAAGCCAAACAAAGATTATTCTCTACTTCCCATCAGTGGGCAATGTCCGGCCACTTTCCCAGGAAGCAGGGCTCCAGTACTCGTAGTGGTTGCCCCAGAGGACAAACACAAAGAGCGAATGCCTCCCCACTTCCCTCTTCCTTCCCGCTTTTATATCTGAGCTGATGTGTTATGGTATGGAATACCCCTTTGGTCAGTTTGAGTCAGCTGGCTCAGCTGTGTCACCTAACAAGATGTTTCCCACCCATAGCCTAATGTTGGGGGAACATTGGAAAATCACAGCCTAAGTGCTGTGTGAGCACTGCTCAGCAGTAGCCAAAACACCGAGGTGCTATCAACACCCTTCTAACTACAACTCCAAAAACACAGCACCAGGAGAGCTGCTGTGGGAAGATTAACTCCACCTCAGCCTGACCCAATACAATTTATCAATGATCTGGATGCAGGAATTGAATGCACCACTAGCAAATTTGCTGATATAAACTACAAGTTGCTGTTGACTATTCTGAGGGACAAGAAGCCTTGCAGAGCAATCTAGATAGATTGGAGCATTGGGCAATCAGTGAAATTTGGTATTGATATGAAATTTAGTAGTAACAAATGCCAGATTCTACATATGGGATGGAGTAACACCAGACACAGGTGTAAACTGGGAGAGGAGTTGCTAGAATCTAGAGTTCATGGAAGTTTCTTCTAAATTTGCAAGTAACAGTTCTCCTCAGGTTCCTGTAAAGCACAGCCAGTTTCATAGTGGCTGAGATATACATATATTCAGCAGCCCTTCAGAAAGGGATCTGGGGATGCTCGGCAGCAGCAGCAGCTCCCTAAGAGTCAGCTATATGCCCTGGCAGCCAAGACGGCAAACTCCATTCTGAGGTGCATCTAACACAGCATGACCAGCCAGTAAAGGGAGCTGAATGTCTCGCTGTTTTCAGTGTTGGTGCTGCCACACCTTGACAACTGTGTGCAGTTCTGGGCCTCACCATTTAGGAAGGGTGTAAAGTTACTTGAACGTAGCCAAAAGAGGGCAACAAAGCTGGTAAATAGGCTGGAAGGTATGTCTTCTGAGGAGCAGCTGAGGACTTTGGGCATGTCTAATTTGGAGACAAGGAGGCTGAGGGACAACCTTATTTTCTCTACAGCTTCCTAAGGAAGCAAAGTGGAGAGGGAGATGCCGACCTCTTCTTCTGACAGGACAGATGGGGAGCACTGGGTGAGGTTTAGACTATACGTTAAGCGACATTTCTTTAATGGGAGGGTAGTCTACAGTCTTCCTAGACAAGTAGCTCAGGATGATCAGTGCTCAAGATGCATTTGGACAATGCCCTTAACAACATTCTTTAACTTTGGTCATCCCTGCAGATTCTTTAATTTTTGGTCAGCCATGAAGTGGACAGACAGTTGGACTAGATGATCACTGTAGGTCCCTTCCAGCTGGAACTGTTCTGTTCTGTTCTGTTCTATTCTATTCTATTCTATTCTATTCTATTCTATTCTATTCTGTATTTATTTTCATTTTCAATGAATTTTCCCAAGACGTGTCTGGTTTCGTCCATAATAATAGCTGGCAAAAAATCTCCCTGTCTATATACTGACCCAAAAGCTTCCTCACTCTTGTCATTCCTCTTTCCTCTCCCATCCTGCTGGTGGAGCTAGTGGGGGTGATTGGGCAAATGGATGAGAGTTTGACTGCCAGCTGGGACCAACTCAACACACTGATATTTTTCCTTGTGAACTTATTTTTTTTTCACAGCATAACCAGTAGTTTAACACATCACTAGTAAGAATCTGCTTCTTACATGTAATAAATGTATACTATCTGCTAAATTTTGTGAACTCCTTACAGAGAAAATGTAAACTTTACCTTGTTTTGGTTTGATTTGTTTTTTTTCTCCAAGAAAGGAGGATGCTCAGGAAAACACCGTCACAAAGGCCCTTATTTAACAAACGGTATACACATGTCATAATTTTTCTCCCCATAAGTAATAACTTGGTGAAAATACTTTTGGTAATTGTACTATAATATACACATTTAATGAACTGTCAGGGCATTACAGAAACTAGGAAGAAAATGGTCCTACCTTCAGCCATTAACTTGTCTCTTTATTTTCTCATCTTTCCTTCCTCTTTGAGAGCAACTTCATATCACTAGTACACAGCAAGAAAGAACTAAACTTTCTGCTCACAAAGAAGTCAGTGATAGTTGGCACCAAAAAAACCAAACCCCTCCATTCATAGTTCTACTTATGTACTGCTGTTGGATTTTAAAACACTGAAAATTTATGACTTAACTTTGTGGAATTTTCTTGTAGAGTTCACTGCAATAGAGAGACCTCAAAGCTTCAACTTAATCTGTTCAGTTGCTCTATTTCTTCCTGAGATTACTGGCAAGCCAAACTGAAATCCAAAATTACTGAGAGGAAAAAAAACAAAACGAATTCCAATCTCAAAACATTTAAATGTTCAGGGAGTGAACCAATGCAGTATTACAGTTACATTCTAACCTGTAACCTTGAAAATATCATTCTAGATTAAGTCATGATCTATGAGAATTTTAAAATACATGATGTTTAAAACTGTATGACATCTTTCATTTTAGAGCTTGATTTTTAAAACAGGCCATAGTAGACTTCCTCTATGAGCTGGAACAAGTATGTAGAGGTGTGTGCCTTTTTGTCCTAACTCATCATAGAGAAAAAAAATATGTTCTATTTAATACTACGATAACTTCATGATCTCTAGTGTATTTAAAGCTGCCTGCATGAGTTTAGTGGTATATGGCCCTCTATTTTCATCTATGACTTTTCTGAAATCTTGGTTCTTATAACATTTGCATTTTAGAGAAAATAATCCAGGAGTATTCAAGTATTTTTTATAGGTTGTTTTTTATTTTCTACAAGCTTATTTTTTCACTTCCTTGAATCCACCTTAAGAAATTCCAAACACTTAAGAAATAATCTGCTGTGGGAAACTATATAAGAAAAAATTCTGAAAAAGAATGTAGCTTCACATGAATCTAGAAGTCTGATTTAGGACTGTGTCCTTTCAAAAGCAGCTAGATACTCTACAGAATGAAATATACTTATCTGAATTTGTATGACATATATGTAAATCAACTTGCACTACAGTTATGTCTATTAGCTCCATCACTGGCCAGTTGCAAACAAAGTGCAGGATAGCCTCTTGAAAATATTTACCTATAATTTTGAGAAAAATTGAAAACAGACAATGGGATCAGTGTTAAGATAACTTGAACATGAGAAGCCTAATTTTTAAATGCTTATGGTTTTGAATATATTAATTTCAAATGCAATCCTAAATTTCACAATATGAAAAAATACAGATATAATGTTTTTTTCATCATTGGTGTTTGACTACCATGAACTGCATTGAGTCAACACACGCATACCAATAAAAACTTTTTTCCTTTAAAATATTTGTCAATTTTAACAGCTTGGTGTGATTTGACAGCGATAAAGGAATGATGAATAAATATTGATTCAAGTTCTAATAAATGTGGCAATTTTTGAATTTTTTGAATAGGGATTAAATTGAAATACTGACAATTTTCAGAATGTCTGCTACTTTGTACTATTTTCTTCATCTAACAGATCTGAAAGAAACTATGTAGATTCCCGTCTTCAAGAAATCTTAACAGACAGATGTAAACAAAGCGTTAATCACTCAGTAAAAATCACTGGTTTTAATCTTGAAGTCTGACTTTGTGAATACAGACTGGTATTGATGTTTTCTAAATCAATCCATAATTTTCCAGTACATAAAAATCAATCTCAGTTTTCCATGACAACAGCAAATTTGTATAAAAACTATAGACTTTGTTATAGTGATTAAAACTTTCATTTTACTGACTTAAAAAAATCTCCTTACAGTTAGAGGTAGAAGATGAAAGAAAGAGCTAAGTAACTACAGATTTCAAGTCTTCAAGTCATCAACAAAATCTTGATTTTTGGAGAAGAAATAATAGCACAAGCAAGCTACATTTACAGAGGAATCAAGCCTTTCTCTGATTTTTAATTGCATTCTATCTTCCTGCAGTGTAAAAAAAAGTTTATGTAGGAAAGATGCCTTCTTGAAAAATCTTTAGTTTAAGAGCTAGTACAAGTGTACTTTGTTAAGTAAAATTATGCTTCATACATTATTTGTTTGCTCTAAAATCAGTCTATTTTATGTTAAAGAAACCGAAGTGAGGTATTTGTGTGCATTAATGAGAAATATGTGTGTGCTGCATTATTTATTCCTACTTTTCTCCAGCTTTTTTATAGGTGTATGCAGGTGTGACAGTGCAATCAACTATGAGATCACAACGCCTGGGAAAATATTAGTAAAATTTCCCTTTGATTACATGTGTCAGAAGGACCTTGAAATAACACAGAAAGACGTTCTAGACTTATAAGAAAGGTTTCTTTGTAGCATAAGAGCCTTACAATCCTTACAGAGTGCAGCCTAGTAACAAAATTCAGTTTAAAACCACCTCTTTTCATTCATCTTCTAGCAGTTTTGAAAAGATTTCACAATTTTTCTGATGGATTGCTCATTTCCATTAGTCTCTAACTGATATTTTTCCGTAGCATTTCCATCTTTCTGGTGCATTATCAAGGCAGTTATATGCAGGATGTAGTTTGGGTTGAAATGCAGGGTTGAAGTTTAGTTTGGGTTAGTGCAGCATTGAAGTTTGGTATTTATGCAGCACAACTGTGTGTGATGGATGGATCCTGGCATGTCTGTTTTTGGTAACCAACGGACGACACCAGAGCATATCACTCTCTGGATGATTCTC
The DNA here is from genome assembly GCF_000703405.1 of Apaloderma vittatum. NCBI lineage: Eukaryota > Metazoa > Chordata > Aves > Trogoniformes > Trogonidae > Apaloderma > Apaloderma vittatum. Next base: position 24,017 of record NW_009724582.1, on the reverse strand, counting down.
AAAGACAGTTACTGTCATGTGCTGCCATTGTGCTGTGTCAGTCTCATGTAAGGGATGCCTTTTTTCTCTTAGTTTTACCTACCACAAATCTTTGAGATTTTATGTCCTACTGAAGAGTTTCCAGTCCTGGTTGATGCAATGGGAATCTTGAAAATGTGTCCTGAGTTTATGCAATGGTTGGAAATCTGAATTTCTGTAAAAGAATCATTCATTATATTATAAAATATAGTGATCTTCCAGGGCTCAGTCTTCTTTTCCATCTTGAGAGTAGGCAACATTATTGAATGACCAGAGAACAAAAACTCTGTATGGTGCATACATACACCAGAAAAGGCAGAAACCTTAGACTGTGATTTCTACTGAAATATATGCTTCTTTGGGGCTTAAATGACTAACCAGGAGATGTAGATGTCATCACAGGATGCTTTTTTTCAAGGCAAAAGTACAGCAGATAATGGGGAATTAAGATATAATTCTAACTGACTAAAACAAAACTTCAACTGAAACTAGAGCAGCTGTGGGAGACCCTGAATGTTACTGGACCAACCTAGAGGCATGGGAAGAGGGACATCAAGGAACTAACTTGTACTGGAAGAGGCTTGGCAATTTATAACCTCACATACTTCATGCAGCTACCTTTCCTTAAGATGGATGTGAACATTGAACTAAGAACAGTGAGAGTTACAGATCTACGTGTTTTTCCCAGGGAGTCTAACATGAGACAAGAAATGCATTTTCTCATTGGTGTTTTATATGGACATGGACTGCTTTACAACTTGCATTCTGAAAGTTATGATGGTAGGAGTTTATATCGATCCTGAAATGAATAGGATAATCTGAAAAGTTGGTGATTTGTCTTTTCCCAAAGTATATTTTACAGATGCCCTGTGTGCCTTGTCCTCTCCTGAATGGCATTTAAAAAATCATTCAAGTACAATATTGTGTCTCAGCCTAATGGTTAAAAAAGTGTTAACTGCATTTCTGGGTTTACATTAAGTGTTCTACAGAAATTTTCTCATAAGCAACAGAAGCACTTTAAACATGAGAAAAAGCAGACTTCAAAACCATTTCAGAAGGTGAATTTAACTTGGTCTTTTATACTTCTTGTGATCTTGTAATAGGAGAGTACAACTGAAATCTCATAGACCAAGTTTAACTCAGATTTCGGTGATAGGATGCAGATAAAGAAGGTAAAAGCCATTTCCCACAGATTGACAGGAGTACTCTGTGGGTGTTACTGGATATTTCCTACTTTGCTCTGCTCACTAGGAGAGGACTATTCTTTGACTGGATAAAATGTATTTCTATTTCTTCTTTAACCAGTTGTAATCTCTCTGGAGCAGCAGATGCAGCAAGATCTCACAGCAGCGAGCTCAGGTGTTGAAACTTCCATGACTATGCATGGATGAAATCTTAGTATGTGTTTTGTAGTCTGGAGTCAAAAAGAATGACATTAGTTTTCTACTGGGAAGAAAATATGCTTGGCTTCTTTCTTGCAGCAACTGAAGGGAACAAGCAGGAGGTACAAGCTTTTACATATTTGTTGGAGCCATGTAAATGTGATTGAACCTGCAGTATTCCTGAGAGCTGTGAAACTAAAGCTACTCAATCTGTGAACTTCCTGAGCGGGACTTGTTACTAAATTACTTTCAAAAAAGATATATTTTTAATTACCTTCACTTTAAATAATCCCCTGTTGCTGATTCAAACATGAGTGCATTGACAATTCAAGAGATATGAAATCTGCTGAACCATCTTATAAATAAATCTGAGTTTATTTTTCAACTTTTTTTTAAACAATTCTGAAGTTTTAAGGAATATTTTATGAAAAGAGAAGCTGTCTGAAAATGCATTAATGAAAAATTTCAGAATGTTTTCCAAGAAGGGAGGGAGTGATATAAAAAGTCAGCAGGGAAGAGCAGCACTTGCATCTCCATTTGTTTGTTTTTTCCCAAAACTCACTTGATTTAGATGCAGCACCCATGCTTATGCTGCTTTTTGCTCATTCACTTGTTCATTCACTACCAACAAGAGACAGATTCTCCAAAACTGAATATGTGGGATAAGTACTGAAATTTCTATTTCATGCATTCATTTGGCTGGAAATGTATGCATATGTGTAATATAAAATTTAATGATTGTGCTAAATATTTAAGTGTTAGCAAAATACGCCAACACCTGCCTCCTTCCATACAGTACTTCATGGCTTACATATTGCAATTCTTGTGTTTCCTAAAGCACTTTTTATAAATACCCTTTCATTACAAAATAAAATTGAGCAGTAATCACTTGAGCATTTGAAGCAGTTGGCCTTGTTTTGTTGTCATTGACTTCATGTAATCATTCCTGGTTTACTTTAATGTGACACTAGTAGCAGGCCAATTATTTTTCATGGTTTTCACTTTCTTTTCAGAGCTACAAGTGTCTTGCAATAAAGTAACTTGTGTTATATTAGATGAAATATATACATACTTCAAACAAGAATTACTAAATGCGTATGTTAATGTATGGGTGTAAATTGCAATCAGTTCCATTATCATGAATCGTATGCCCTCCCAAAAAAGTCCTTGTAAGGAAGCTTGATTAAAATATAGTGTTTGCCTCTTCTATCATCTTTGGTTTCTATGCAACAAAACTAGTGAGAAAAGTATTTATTGTAATATGCATTATATCTCTTACAACATTAATTTGCCATGACAAGATGATTCTACTATTCCATGGCCCTAGGAAGGGACTTTTATATATTTGGCTTGGCAAATGCCTTCCGAGGACTATGATATCATAGAATCATAGAAACATAGAAACATAGAAACACAGAATAATTTGAGTTGGTGGAGACCCTTAAAGGTCATCTAGTTCAACTCCCCTGCAGTGACCAGGGACATCTTCAATTAGATAAGGTTGCTCACAGCCTCATGAACCTAATCTCTAACATTTCCAGCGATAGGGCTTCAAATACCTCTCTGGGCAACCTGTTGCAGTTTTTCACTACCTTCACTATAAAATATTTCTTCCTTGAATTTAGTCTAAATTTACCCTCTTTCAGTTTAAAACCCTTAACAACCATTGTCTTAGAGCTACAAGCCCTACTAACAAGTTTGTCCTCATCTTTCTTATGATCCTATTTTAAATATTGAAAAAGCTGCAACAAGGTCTCCCCAGAGCTTTCTTTTCTTGAGGCTGAAGAGCCCCAAAGCTCTCAGCTCTTCCTCATAGAAGAGATGTTCCAGCTCTTTGATCATTTTTGTGGCCCTCTTCTGGACCCACTCCAAAAGGTCCATGCCTTTGTGGTGCTGACAGCTCCAGAACTGAACACAGTACTGTAGGTGGGGTCTAACCAAAGCAGAGTAGAAGGGCAGAATCACCTCTCTTGATCTGCTGGCCACTTTTCGTTTGATGCAGCCCAGGAAATTATTTGCTTTCTGGGTAGTGAGAACACATTACTGTCTCACATCCATCTTTTCGCTCACCAGTACCCCAAAGTCCTTTTCCATGGGGCTTTTCTCTATCACATCATCCCCCAGCCTGCATTGATAACTAGGATTACTCTGATCCAGGTGTAAGACCTTGTACTTAGCTGCGTTGAACGTCATGGTGTTCACACAGGCCCATTGCTTAAGGTTGTCCATGTGCCTCTGGATGGCATCCCATCCCTCAGACATGTCAACCTCAATTTGAGGAATTATTTCAGTTTGATGTCATCTGTCATCTTACTGAGGGTGCACTCCAACCTATTATGTGGTTCATGAAGTTATTAAACAGTACTGGTTTCCCTGAAGGCTACCACTTGTCACCAATAGCTCTATGAATATTGAGCTGTTGAACATTGCCTTCTGGATATGACCATCCAGCCAATTATTCATCCACTGAACAGTCCACTGATCAAATCCACATCTCTCAAATGTATAGAGAAGGATGGTGTGGGGGACCGTGTCATAGGCCTTACAGAAGTCCGGATGGATGACATCTGTGGCTCTTCCCTTGTCCAGTGACATAGTCACTCCAACGTAGAAAGCCACTAGTTTGGTCAGGCAGGACTTGCCCTTGACAAAGACATGCTGGCTGTCTTGAATCACCTCCCTGTTGTTCATGTGCCTTAGCAGAGCTTTTAGTAGGATCTGTTCCATGATCATTCCAGGCACAGAGGTGAGGCTAACAGGCTGGTAATTCCTGGGGTCTTCCTTTCTACCTTTTATAAAAATGAGTGCAATGTTTCCCATTTTCCCGTCACTCTAAACTTAACTGGACTGCCATGACTTTTCAAATATCATGGCGAGTGTCTTAGCAACTATCTCAGTCAATTCCTACAAGACTCTGGGATACATCTCACCAGGTCCCATAAACTTTGGTTCAGGTTCCTCAGGTGAGGGTTGCATTTTGATCCCTCAGGCTTGCAGTCTCTCAACTTGAGAAGTGTAGGAATAGAATTTGCTAGTGAACGCTGAGGAAGAAAAGTTGTTAAGTACCTCAGCCTTCTCCTCATCTGTTGTTATTATCTTGCCAGTGTTGCTTAACTGAAGAGACATTTTCTTTGACTTTCCTTTTCTGGCTGACATACTTGTAAGAAGCCCTTATTATTATTCTTTACATTCCTTGCCAAGCTCAGCCCAACTTCACCTTGACCTTCCTGACCTCATCCCTGCACAACTGTCCCTACATTCTTCCCAGGATATCTCTCCCTGCTTCCATCTTCCATAAAGTTCCTTCTCGCCCTTCAGTCTGACCAGCAGGTCTCAACTCAGCCTTGCCAGTCTCTTGCCTTCCTTGCTTGATTTCTTACCCCTTCAGAGAGTTCTTGTTCTTTATGGAAATCATCCTGAAAAATACAAAAGTCTCTAGGTGAATACTATCTTCTGGAGACCAATATAGCATGCTCATTATTTGCTCTTGATCTAGGGAAGAGGTGTACATAGTGAGGGACAGGAAGCTTAAAGAAAGTCCTAGGCATTAGTGCTATATATCTTAGGTCTCACTAGTTTCTGTGGTGTTATACAGACAAGATTTCCTACTACTTGAACCTCTTCTCCACCCTTTCCTCCATTCATTTCACAGTGCCTCAATGCTATTTGGAAAGGCATGCATTTCTGCCATGTACTCTTGGCAGAACTTCTAGCTGCTTCTACTTCTGCCTATCAATGACTTGCGCTGTGCACACATATGATGAAAATTAACTCCCGGGCAAGGGCACAGTTATTTAGCAAGTTGCTTCTTGCAGCTGCTTATTGAAGGTGGAATTCTAACTTAAAAAGTCAACTCTCAAATTTTTGTGTCCTGATTAATTAATTTTCCTGTCTATTCTGGAAAAAATATGTTCTTACATTCTGATGTCCTTTCAGAAGCAAACCAATACTAAGATAAATTTGTTTAGCAAACCCAGAATACAAAAAAATAATTCAGAGAAATAGTTAAAATGTTGAAACTGTTTGATATTAATGAGAATATGGTTTGAAAACATAAATAATACTACACTAGTCAACATTGTAAATGTTTAGCATTAGCAAGTTATGGAAATCTTAAGATTTAAAACCAATGGAATAAAGTTAATTACAAAGAAAAACCACAGTTAGTGATCCTACTTTTAAAAGATTTGTTATTGTGCAATAAAAAAAAAAAGTTGCTGCCTGTTGTTTTTAGCTTAGTTGTAATTTGGGGCACCCATATGGATATTTACAAAAAAAATAAATTTGACAATGCAAAATCATATGCTTTTATTTCACATGCAGAATATATTTTGAAAGAACTGGGTACTCTCCCAAAAGTAAAATCTAAAACCACATGCAAATGTTATTTTATCCTCAAGACAGGTAAAAGAAACTAAAACAGTATTGGTATGAGTGTCTAGGAACTATATGAACATTTACTTTTACCTTTCACATGCCTGTAACAGTGCTGGGATGTAGTTCAAAACTTTGCTTACACTAATACTAGGAAGAATTTCTTTACTGAAAGAGTTATCAGGCATGACCTGCCCAGGGAGGTGGTTGAGTCACCATCCCTAGAGGTGTTTAAGAGACAGGTATATGTTGTGCTGAGGGACATGGTTTAATGGTGCTAGGATAGGACTAGGACACAGGTTGAACTCAATGATCTTGAAGGCTTTTTCCAATCAAAACTGTTCTATGATTCTATGATGATTCTGTGATTCTATGAGTCTATTTCTGTAATCTACAGATATCCTGTGCAATAAAGAAAATGAATGTTGTCTAAAAAGCTTAGAATTCTGCTATGCTGCTGCTCGTGGCTCCTAATTTTACTAGAGGCACAGTTCCTGAATGCCTCAGCTCATTACCGAGACAAATATCAGCCAGTGACAGGTAACTTTTCATTCTAACACACTTATGCCACTGATGTCTGCGCTGCAGAGATACTCCGTTTTGCACCCGAAATTAGTTTCTGTGTTACAGCTACGAAGTGTGATAAAAAAATGATACTGTAATTTAGATAAACCCCACTAAATGGCTCAACTGAAACAAAGCTGAAAATGAAGGTACAAATGGCTGAAGTGATTAAGATTGTCAAGTTCTTCTGGGTCCTGTTAGAAAATGAAATAGCTGATGGATTATTATTTATCCCTGAATGTGAGTTTTGGCGATTTAATTAAAGATGTTCTATTATATTTTTCAAAGACTATTTGAGGCTGTAAATCAAAAACTGCAATAACAGAATATGTTATTGTTACTGGAAAAATGGATAACTAGGCCCTTCAGAGACATCCATCTCTTAAACTCTCTAATTTTGCTGCTTGGATTTTTTCTTTTTACAGAAAAATCAAAGAAATAGGTGATTTTAAGAATGTCAGACTTTTCATGAAAAACCATCTTCTCTAGCTATTATGAATATAGCTTTATCCACTGAACACTATTGTTACCATGAAGAAGGAAGTATATACATGTATCTTAAAATTAAAGAGATCCTTAGTGTACACATGTGTTCAATGGTTTTAAATAGTATCTCAGTACAGCTATTAGTAAAAAAGTAAATTCATTAAAAACTTCAAGTGCTCCCATTTAGTGAAGTTCTTCAACACACATCGAAAATACAAATGCAAGTGCAGCTATGAAACACTGTTCCAAGAGGAGAATGGACCACACTGGAGGAGAAATGAAAATAAAAGTTCCAACTAAATTTGCAGATCACAAACAATATTCTTCTCATTGTTTGTATGTATAGTAATTGGAAAAAAATAAGGGGAAAGACAGCTGAAATCCAATGACAACTAAACTAAGGTAAAAAAAAGACAAAGACATACCAACCAGCATTCAGTGCAAATTGTGGTGACCTGATTAGAATCCAGAGGAGGCTATGTCAATAACTGCTATACAAAGTAGAAAGTTAAACCTCCAAGTGTAGCTTCTTCGGTCAGCCAAGTGAGAGAAGTAGGGGGAGTTTTGTGAGAGATCTGAAACTAGAAATAAAGGAATAAAACAACAATCTTACCTTTAGGGAAATAATGTGACAATATTCTGTTTTACCAAAGAGAGAAAGTAGATTTACTGATTAAAACTAAGCACTGTATATGTGTCCCTGAAAACCCTTACGAGGGAGCTTAGTTGAGACAAATAAATTTCTGATGGAAACCAGATAGGTCTGTATATTCTTCTAACAGTTTTAAAGAGCCGAGCAAGGAAAGATAGCATGGCCTGAGACCTGCTCACACTCATTTTATTTCTCCTGGGATAGCAGTCAGAACTTGCTTTTTCTCATAACATGAGCCTTGGTGGAGGGTTCATTGACCTAGAGGCAAAAATGGCTGGAGTTTCTCATGAAACATAGAGAGAGCATCAAGAACTTTTCACCACCTAGTACTTGCTTCTGCTGAACAACTCTCACACCTCCTGAAAGGTACAGAATTACACATAGTGATTGTATCTAGACTGGATTACATCAAATTTAGTTAAAATAAAGAGGTGTCTACAATATCTTTAGATCTTCCTTTCTGCTGAAGTTTGGGTCACCAGCAACAAATTCCACTTCAAAATCTGAGCTGAGACTCTGGTACTAAGAATTAGTCATTTATTTATTTATTTATTTATTTATTTATTTATTGAAAAGTTAGATATAAATAAATTACTACAGCTGACACTGCTTTGGCAAAAATGGATTCTCAAAAGAATAGAGATGGAAATTGCTATATTTGATGCAATCCAAGTATTTCCAAATACACTTGGCTGAGAAATTTTTTCTTCTACAATAAAGTTCACCAATATGAGGTTTTAGAGTAAAACCCCCAGGAGTTCTCATTGTGATTTTATTTCTTACTGTTTGATAGAAATTTTAATTGTCTACTCATACAATTAAAAACAGCATAAACAATAAAAATGGAGGCTTCCAGTTCACCTAAAATATATAAAGCTCTATTAAATGTGTCTGAATAATATTATTAGTGCTTGCTGGAAACAATATATTTATTGGATTTTTTTAAATTTATATACTAAAGAAAATACTTGTGTTACTTTATATATATGACATATGTCTCTCAAGTATTTTTACACAAATATCATATACCTCTTTACATTTCTTTGATTTCTGCAAGTAGCAGAATCTATGAAGAATCTTAAGGGAACTAAAAAGTAAGCAGAACCTCAAGTAAGTATTGTTAGAAGCTCTCAACCAGAGAAAATTTTCATGTCAATTCCAATTAAGTTGATGACCCTATTTTTTCTTGCACCATAAGGTAATATAAAAGACAAAATATGAAGAAGCTGTAGCCCAGTAAGTGTTGCCCCAAGGATGCATGGTTCCAGGATATGGCTGGGCTTGCTGTGGCCCAAGCTGGTTTGCACTACTTTAGCAAGAATTCAGGGGACAAATGAACATTGCTGAAAGTGTTGGAGCTCCAGCTTTGTGGATGGTGTATCTGGACAAGTTCTGAGGAAAAGTAGAAATAAACTAAGAAGACTGCTTACATAGGAACTTGTATTATTAATGAGACCTCCCTGTGATAATCTGAAAAGCAATATTTGAACAACAAGATCTGAACAGAACCTCAATGTGAAAGTTCTGTTATATTTTGTAACTGGACCAATAATAACTGAGTTTTAATTATACTGTTAAAATTTATTGTCAGTTAGTATTAGTTAAACTCACAGTAAGTTCCTGTTTCTTGATATGTTGTGAGTTCCCTCCTGCTGATGACTAGATTTGAGTGTAACAATATGTAGGGATATGGATTTGGAAAGCACTGCCAACTTCTGTCCCCAAAAAAGGTGCTAATAAGCACTAACTCAGCACCGGGGCCTTGAGTGCCTTTCTTTTTGCTCTAGGGGTTTGGCTGGCAGGGCTCAGGGCCAGCTTAAATGATAATGCAGGTGTCTGATCTTGAAAAGAACTCTTCCAAAAAACCAAAATCTCTGCCAAGAATCTGTGCTGAGCCTTTGCTCTCCTGGTATTTTGCGTGGGAATTGTTTTCAAGGGGATGCTCCTGTCCTTGCTATCAGTTAGAAGGATGCCCACAATTGCAGCTCTGCCCATGCCTGGCCTTGTTGCTGCTCATCCAGAACATGATGATGATCTAGGGACTATGATCTCTGAGATGAGGCTTGGACCTGCCCTGTCACTGTGAACATGGTTACGGGGCTGCTGGTGATGCTGATCACTATCGCTGACCAGCTCACCTGGCCTTGGCCAGATGTACAAGGGCTCTGCTCTGCCTGCCCTACATCTGCCTGTGTCTCTAGATCGACCCTATTTTGCAGAACCATGCCTGCCCTTGCTGCTCTCTAGCACTCAGGTGAAAAATCAAAACCAGCCAGCAGGACTCTGCCTGCCTTTCCTACAGTAATAAGACACATAGAGTTTGTCAGCTTTCTGAAAGAAATAAGGTTCAGCTAAGAGTAAAAATGTATATGGACCTTTGTTTTGTCTTTACACTGCCTCTCATTTTGTGTAACTTTGAAATAAATTAATAACCAATTTAGTTTTAGGAAGCTAGGTCAAGTTCTTTGATAGTCTGGAGGAAAGCATTTACAGATGCCAAATATTTGTGATTTTAAAGACCTGAGTGACCTCTGCCACTCTGAGGTTCATTCTAGTACCTATAGAAAGATAAAAGGCATCAACTTTGGCCCCCAAAGTGATATAGCTGTGTTAGGATATGAAGTCTAATATCTACTGTTTATTAAGAATTGTATTAGAAATGCTTTAATCATATTATTAGGTCCTTCACAGATTCTGAAAACTCTGAATTAGATAGTGTGACAGATGAAAAAATCCTAAATGCAAACTACTATCTTATAAATGAATAAATAAGTAAGTTTCTGGTAGTTGCTATATAGATTAAATCACTAAACTTGGGAATTCGTACTCTAATGAATGTCCTGATATAATAATGCAATAAATGTGCAGAACAGTATAAAAAACACTCTGGATATTTTCATCTAAATTTTATTCATCTTTCATGAGTATCTATCTGAATACTACTAAAATGTCCAATGAACTGAAATAAGGCTATTCAAAGACTGCATTATATAATAACATACAAATAGCTTTAATTCAAACTGAAACAAGAACAGTTCTAGAGAAGTTTAACCATTCTATTATGTATGGGTATGTCTTGTAGTCACCTTAGTGCATATGAGGTTACTGCATACAGCCAAGGCTTCTAATTTCTCAGCAGACTTTTTACCTCTGTGCAAATAGGGAATTATTGGCTAGGTATTTACAAAATATTAAAAAAAACAGACGCAGAAAACACTACATTTTGTCAAAGAAGTATACAGCACATAGCTAGTATTTCACAACTGCTTACTCGTTATCTAGCATAATGTGATATGCGCCAATGGAAAAAGTAAGGATGCATCTTACAAAAAAATCTTGCAGCTAGTAAAAACAGGACATTGCTGATGGAAGGAGGCACACAAAAATCCAAGACTGATATCAAATCAGATAAACATCCAAAATGATTATGCATATAATACTATTTTGTAGCTATATTGTCTGATCTTCTTTTGCCTGTCTATCCTAGCAGATTGAGACATGTTCCTAGTCTAAAAAAACATGACACTTGTTATTATTCTGGCCATTCTCAGGGGATTGCTTTAGTAAGACTTATTTCTATTAGGAATTAAAAGAATAATAGTAATTCTATGGGGATTACTTTGGTAAAAGACTAAGGTGTTTTAATTAGGAGTAAAAAAACGTAATTAAACTTATATGATGACTGAGAAAGCTGGGACAATTTACCCTGAAGAAGAGAAAACTGAGAGGAGACATTAGCAATATCTATAAAGGGTTGCTGCAGGGAGGATGGAACTGGACTCTTTTCAGTAGTGCCCGGTAACAACACAAGGGACAATGGGAACAAGCTGGAACACAGGAAGTTTCATCTAAATATAAGGAAAATCTTCTTTACTGTGAAGGGGCCAGAGCACTGGCACAGGCTGCCCAGAGAGGTCATGAAGTCTCCTTCTCTAGAGACTTGCAAAACCCACATGGATGCAATCCTGTGTAATGTGCTGTAGGAAATCCTGCTTTAGCATGGAGGGTTGGACTAGATGATCTCTAGAGTTCCCTTCCAACTCTAACGATTTTGTGATTTTGTGATTCTGTGATTCTTCCTGTCTCAGTTCATACCTCTGCTAATTATCAGTCTCTAGTGGTCATATTAGATCAGTAAGATATATTTATAAAGGAAGGTTTCTTCAACATGAAAAGATTTTGTTATTTTTTATAATACTTACAAACAAATTAATATAAATCACTCAAAATCAGCACAACTATTTTTATCTCGTTGATGAGCAGAGACATTTCTGATGTTGACAGCCAGGTCCAAACATTTATTTAAAAACAAATATGAAAAATTATTTTCTTTTGGTTCTAGTATGCACATGTATATGAAGAATGCATTAAAGAAAAGTGGAATTCGTGCACAGACATAAAAATTTTAAAAATAAGAATAATCCCGAAACAACAATTTCAAACTATTTTTTTTTTAAAAAGTCAAGATTTTCACAATTCCATGAACTTTGAGATGATGGAAAAGAAATTTGGGTACATCATTAGTCAGTAGGGAGTTCAAAATCTCTTGCCTAACAGGCTACTCTCTTAATATTAATATTTCATGCAAATATTGCAACCTGAAATACACTTCACAGAACAAGACAGCTGCAAAGTCAGAGAATCATAATTAAGATCAGCAGTATGTTTCTAATCCAAAGTAAGCTTTGCATGAGAGAGGGTATCCTTTCTTTAACTATATAATTAGAGAGAGTAAAAAGATGTACTTTTTACACAGATATTCCTATATCAGGCATGAAGAAATCTTTCATGCTTTAAAGGTTTTATTTTTATTTCCAGCCTTAAGCTGATCTTAAGAAAGTTAGTATTCAGTATTTTCCAGTATTATTTGCTGGCCTTCATTACTGAAAATTATTCAAATTTTGGTCTGAAGGCAGAATTCTTATTTATTTCATGGAATTTTCTGCAGTGATTTTTCATAAGATCATTAATATTTACTAATATCAGTAGGACTTCAGAATAATCAAATGATATGAGGCCATATTAATGTGATTTTACAGAAGAGAAATTGAGACAAATAGATTACAGAAAAAAATATAAAGTATCAGCTCATTTTATCTGATCCCTTTCGAATGCTCAAGGGTTTATTTTTTGTCATAATTAGAGCTGTATAGATCTTTATAGACTCAGAGTAGAATTCTCAGTAAACACAGATGTAGGTGAGATGGCCCACCTTTCTGCAAATTATACTTTGTCTCGTATTGGTAGCTAAAAGATAAGGAACACTGAATCAGTGACCTTTTGTGAAAAGTATGAATAAAAGACGTGAGTATGTAACCAAGTGTTATTCAGGACAGATGCCTAAATATATACTGTGTCTATGCCAAATTGGGGGTTTACAGGAAACCTTAACTGACTTTTTCATGTTTGAGGGCTTGATTTTACATGAATGATGTAAATAATACATTTTAGAGTGTATTAAACATGTCTAAATCTGGGAGAAAACATCTGTGTCTGCCTTGCTTGCCTTTTAAAAATGGATGGTTTTTCTCTCAAGACTTTCTAACCCTCAAACACTTTCAGAAGTTTTACACAGCTGTTACATGTTCAAATTCAATCTAGTGATTAAAAACCCCCACTTCTTTCAACACAGAAGTAATTTTCTCCAGATTTACTCTCAGTTAAGGTCAAGACTGAGCCCTACATTTTTATGGGTACAAGTGCTTATGTTTTGCTCTAGGAAATCTAGAAATAAAACCTTTTCTCTCCTTAAAATCCCTGCAAGGCTTTTATATCATACTGTGTCTGTAAAAATAATAAAAATTGTATACATTTAAATTCATATAGAACTATTTTAAAACATAATTGAAGATGTTATATTTCACTCACATTCCTGTGTATTTGGATCCACAGTTGTCCACTCTTTACCAATGCTGGCAATAGTAGTTCCACTTTAAAATTTTTCAGGAAAGTAATATTCTTGGGTAACCAAGGCAAAAAAGAAGTTTATTTTATAGTTAAAAATTTTATTTGAAGACTATATATAATTGTGTTTTATGCCACAGCTTATACAAATCATTTGTGTAGGAGATCCATAGATTTGAGAGATGTCAGGCCTTTTCATTGGACGATTTCACGTTCACAGATCTGGGTTGATATTTGCTGCAAAACCCTCATGAACAATATATGATTGGTATGTTGGTACCTTTGAAAATTCATTATGGGTATAAGCTGCAACATAGGAAGTTCCACCTCAACATGAGGAGAAATTTTTTTACTGTGAGGGTGACAGAGCACTGGCACAGGCTGCCCAGAGAGATTGTGGAGTCTCCTTCTCTGGAGACTTTCAAAACCCACCTGGACGTGTTCCTGTGTGGCTGCCCTAGGGGATCCTGCTCTGTCAGAAAGGTTGGACTAGGCAATCTCTAAACGTCCATTCCAACCACTAATATTCTGTGATTCTATGATAATACTTCTATTAATTTGCTAGGTATTCACAAGAAAAAAACATACTTTTGTTAGGTAGATGGGAATTTCCTAGAGTAAGACAAAAATAAAAAGAAGTGATATCTTTTTTTATTATTTTGCAGCTTTCTGCCTAATATAAGAGACACACTTAATTTTTGGATTCTGAATATCTCATCAAACAAAAAAAGAGAGAGTATAAAATAGACAGTAGGGCTGTATGTGGAGTCACATTCAGTGGCTGTGCCTTTTACAGGTTGTGGAATAAACTTAAATCCACGATTTCACTTCTTCAGTCTATCCTATCTTCCACTGCTTTAAAGTTTTTACTGTTTCATACTCTGTACATCATTATCCTACCCCATTTTATTTTCCTAAAATAGTTATAATGTAAAAATTACATGTATGTCTACAAAATCTCCTTCTGTAACTCATTTGATATATAAATATCGTAGATATATTGTTGGTATATATATCTCAATTAAAAGCAGGGCACACAAGAAAGATGAGAGAGAAGCTGCAACACTTAAATGCAAGAGGACCTGCAGAAAACTTGACTGAAAAAATGCATCATCCAGATAGCTTTATTTCCTGTCAATCATATTATATTCAAACGCTTTAGCTCAGTGGGTTTAGTGCGGTGCTGACAACAATGACAACACCGAGGTCGCGGGTTCGATTCCCACTCGGTCCCCCTGTGTTGCCTGGTCTAGTCAAGAGGTGGTGTCCCTGCCCATGACAGGGAGGTTGGATTAAATGATCTCTAAGGTCCCTTCCAACCTAGGCCATTCTACAATTCTATAAGCTTAGAGAACCTTGTTTATATCCAAGCAAGTGTAAGTTCTCTAAGTCACTGAAAAAATGTCCAAGTGAAAACCAGTAATCCTTATTGCTACTCAAGAGTCCATACTGGGACCAGAACTATTTAATATCTTTACCAGTGATGCAGAAAGTAGGATTGAGTGCACCCTCAACAAGTTTGCAGATGACATCAAGCTAAATGTTGCAGTTGGTTCACTAGAGTGAAGGGATATCATCCAGAAGGACCTTGATGGTCTTGAGAAGCAGGCCTGTGTGAACCTCACAAAGTTGAACAAGACCAAATGCAAGGTCCTGAAATTAAGTGGCGGGAATCCCCACTATCAATACAGACTGGGGGATAAAAGAACAGCCTTGTGGAGATGGATCTGGGGATACAGGGGGATTAAAAATTGGACATGAGCTAGCAGTGTGCGCTTGCAGCCCAACAATCCAGTCACCGTGGGCTGCATGAAAGAAAGCACGGTCAGCAGGTTGAAGAAGTGGATTGTCCTTTAGTCTGCTCTGGTAAGACCACACATGGAGTACTGCACCCATGTCTGGGGCCCCCAGGACAAGAAGGACATGGACCTCTTAGACTGAGTCCAGAGAATTACTACAAAAATTCTCAGAGGGGTGCCACACTTCTGCTGTGAAGAAAGGCTGAGAGAGTTCAGGTTGTTAGGCATGGTAAGAAAAGGCTCTGAGGAGATCTTATTGAAGCCATTCAATACACTAATGAGTCTTAGAGAGAGGTTCAGACAATTTACCAGGGTCCCTAGTGACATGAGAAGAGGCAATGATTTTAAATTGAAAGCAAGTAGTTTTAGATTGAACATAAGGAAGACATTTTCTATAACAAGAGTGGTGAGACACTGGAACAGGTTTTCCAAAGAAGCTGTGGATGCCTCGTCTTTGGAAATGTTCAAAGTCAGGTTGGATAGGGCTTTGAGAAACTTGATCTAGTAAAAAACGTCCCTGCCCATGGAAGAAGGTTGGACTAGTTGAACTGTAAAGATCCCTTCCAACTCAAGCCATTCTATGATGTTAAGCATTGAAAAAGGCTACCCAGGGAAGTGGTGGAGTTGACATTCCTGGAGGTATTCAAAAGACATGTCAATGTGGTGCTTAGGGACATGGTTTAGCAGAGGACCTGGCATTGCTAGGTTAGCAGATGGACTCAAGTGATCTTAAGAGTCTTTTTCCAACTTAAATAATTCTATGACTTTAATGGGATCTTGGACACTCCCAATCTAGAGCTTTATCTTGGTTTAGAATGAGGTCAGCATGTGTAGAAAATAGGCTTAAATTACTTCTGTGACCCAGGAAGATTCAACCACACTGCTGTTAGCTTATAGCTCTAACTTACTGTTCTCTAGCCGTAGCATTTCAATAGAATTTAACATCTTTGCTTGTGCATACCTATATCCAGAACTTTATGTTGATTAAAAACAATAATGAATATATTGAGAAAGATCAGTACACTACAAAATTTCCAGAATGAATTAACTTTAAATGTGGTGCTCGCAGGGGCCTTCAATCTTTCTGAAAATGTTCTTCTGAATCTCTAATCACTTGTTTATAGATGGCACCTTCTTTTTTCCTCTATTTTCACCAAACTCTAATCTATTTTTCTACAAGGGATTTTAAATCTAATTTATGTCAATGTCGGTCTTAAAATAAATAATTCCAGCTACAGATTATCTCCTTTCCATTTTCTCATTTATTCCCAGCCTAGAGGATTTTCCTAGACAATTTTAGTCCTCCTCATAATTAGTCTCAGGGCTTTTTTTTCCACTTTTTTATCTACATCAGGTGCCCAGTAAAATGCATGTTATACAAACTATTGTGAATTGGCACAATTATTTCAGTTTTGACGGAAAAGGCATACTCTCTTTGTGTCCATTGAGAGTTATGTATTTTGAGTCGTAGGACAGTGTAGCCTTGTCCTGCTGTTCTTCAGTTTTAGTTTGGTCCTTCTGATTTTTCAGTTGACCAGTTCAGGAGATCCCCTAGAAGACACCATGGCTTTCCTGACATGTGTCTGGGTGTTCTAAGAAAACAACAAAAGGAATACACAGAGGGATGAAACACCCACAGAACAAAAATTAGAGGTATGGCAGGAACTTATTCTTTCTCCCTGTATAGATGCCACATGTAGATTGCTTACATGTATGTACCATGAAATTTAATATAGATACAAAATTTAATACAGATACAAAACATCTTCTTTTTCATTAGTTTTTGTCTGCAGATACAACAAAAAAAATATGGCAACAGAACAAACAATTCTTATTAAGGTGGTGAAGTGTCTCACAATAATGTTGGCACTTAGAACCAAAAGTTTATTCAAGAAAAGAAAAAAATCCTAACCTCTAATCAGGAATTTACCTAATTCAAGTAGAAAAAAAATAGCATTTACATAACGCAGCTGAACATTTTAGAAGCTACTTCTTGTATCCTGAACTTTCTGCTTAGTATGAAAAGTGAGACCACTTTGTAAGTTTCCTACATATCTACAATACATTTAAGGTATAAGAAAATTATATTTAGATACCCATGGATAAGTATTGAAATCTCATTTTTTTAAAAAATGGGGTTTTAAATGACATAGATTTATTGGGTTTCTTAATGCTTAGTTACATATACATATGTATTTAGCATTTTTTAAGCTCTGCTTGAATCTAATGAAAATGAGTTTATGACAATGCTTATTTAATCTTAACTGTGTCTCACTTTATCAAGTTTCTATCCATTTCTTTTATAAGATCTTTTGTGCGTGCATTGGTGCATGTTTTAAGGAAGGGCTTTATCATACAGTTATGTGTGTGGTAAGTCATTTGTTTACGTGAAGGTGGTGAAGTTTTTGTCATAAGTGGTTTCAAAGCCTGTTGAGGCAATAGATAATCACAATTAGCCAGCATGAATTACATCTTAAAACTGCATGTTATATCGCTGGTAAATAAAGTCATTAAGTCTTCCTACCCATAGTTCCCACTAGCAAATGTCAAACATGTAGTTGGAAAATAAATCCTGCTTCACATGAAAGGACTAAACCACAGCACATAGAACAATGACTAATGATGTCAAAGCCTGATATAAATGGCACATCAGAAAACGATAAGTTTTTTTTTGAAAAGGCTCTCATATGGATCAGTTGCAAGGAAAGATAACTCAGTAACTCCTGCAAAGCTCTTAGAAGAGAAACAGTAAAGTAAATGATTTTTTAAATTATTTTTTTTAATATATGCATTTTCTTTCTTACCCCTCTGAGTGCAGACTGAACATGTACTAACCACTTAAAGTAGAAATGCAATGTTTAAATGTTTAAATATTGATAATCTATTAAATCATTTTTGTGTCTTCAGGATGGAAAATAATGTATATTGCTACAGTTTGTTATCACAGGAAATCAAATAATGTAAGCTTGCTATCTGATATGCTACACAGTGACCAAAGGACATACTTAATCTATAATGTTCTGAATAGACACAATAGTGATGTCATGTAATTTTCCAAATTGTTTTAATGGATCTTAAGAAGTCAAAATGCGTACGCTGCTGTGGATTGAAGAAAATGTGCACACTATTTTTAGGAGAATCAATCACAGCATATTTTTTGAGACTGTTAATGAAACAGAGACTTGTTCCTTCACTATTAAGACCAGGTGTAGACAAAAGATTTGTACATTTCAATTTTTCTATTTCCCTGCCTACTCTAAACAAAAACTGAAGTAGACACTCCCTGTAGAGTGACACTTCACACTTCTGCTTTTGATCCATTTCCACCGGTTGCTAGATATATCTCACAGCTACTGGACATGAACACTTAATATCACAGACAGCAATTTCAATTTCAAGAGCACTGTTGCAGCAACAGTGGTGAGCGGGACAGCAAATGAGTATAGGAAATGCAACTGTTAAACTTTTCCTCTCCTTCAAGAGAAAATTTGCTACTTCCATTACTGAATTTTTCACAGGTCTGCCCCATTATTCATAGTATAAAGACTATGACTATTTGTAGCTTGAGTCTATGTAACCTAGGAAAATTTTAAAGGACATTGTTATATTTAATCTAGCATCATAAACGACCATTAGGTATGAGCCAAAACTCTAAGTTGCAACTTCTGTAACTTATGATCCAGCTTCATACCATGGAAATCAGGAGAACACAGAAAAGAACATGGATTCTATAGCTATGCTTAAATGAAGTCAGAAGTTTCTTCTAGGAAAACAGGTCTGTGATTTGTCTTATTGCCGTCATTAACTGAAGGGCACAATAAGAACAAGGAAAGATGGTCAATATAATGAAGTCAGCAGAAAATTTATGTAGAACACCTAATGATGCAAACCCCATAACTCTTAAGCTGAGACATGGGATTTGCACTTCAGTGAGAAGACAAGGCCCACAGTGGGATCTGGGCATGGCAGAGAGGGACAAAAAAATACTATAAATTTCATATTTTAGATTAATCATAAGTACTTGGAGACAGGACAGGGAAAGGATGCAGAAAGTACTTTTTAGTGTTGAAGAAAGAAAACAGCTAAGACGAGTGTCAGGATTTTCACTGAGGATGAAAAAAAAAAAAGAATATGTTAAATTCATCAGGGACTCAGAAATAGAGTAGCAAGAAAGGCATGAGAAACAATGCTAAGCTGCCAGCTCATGACTTTTAGGAGATAAGGCAGAATGGTGAAAAGAATTGGAGAAAAAGGCAAAACAGCTTATAATAAAGAAGATCTTGTACATACTTCTAAGACGAAAGACTGAATGTCCTGGAAGGGACTTCAAAGGTCTTCCATAATAGAAGGCAAAGCAGGAAATAAGACATCAGAAGGGGTGATGATCAGCACAGAGATGATCATTCAAGATTCAGGGAAGAGAGGCATGAGAGATTAGACCTGAACAACAAGGAAAGGTCCTACACCAATAAATTGAAAGGAGAGGGGAAAAGCAGGATCTTCTGGAAGGAAAACCTCATTGAGTATTCACTGTTTTAATACGCAAATTAATAATTTTTCAGAGTGTAGGACAAGTGCAGAGAAGGAAAAAAGGAAGATGGAACAATAGTCAAAAAATTCAGACCTAATCAGAGATTCGAGACAGGTCAAGAGTCAATAATTTCCAGGGAGGTTCAGAGAAGCAGTGTAACTTTTAATGTGTTTAGTATCTTCCTGAAGGACTCTTTCATTTATTCTCTTCATATAAAAGAACATCAAAAAAATAAT
Source organism: Apaloderma vittatum (assembly GCF_000703405.1). Taxonomy (NCBI): domain Eukaryota; kingdom Metazoa; phylum Chordata; class Aves; order Trogoniformes; family Trogonidae; genus Apaloderma; species Apaloderma vittatum. The sequence goes on along the minus strand of NW_009724582.1, from coordinate 4,071 downwards.
CTGTTGATTTAAATGGTTGTGTTAGCAACTTTATTACCTCATTTACTAACTGAACAAAGTTTGATTGGGGAATGACAAAAAACCAGACCTGTGGAAAAAAGAAGTCAATTTTTATTTATTTGTACTCAATGTGAAATACCAAAGAAACTCTTCCAATAGAATGTTTAATTTCTCTAATACGAGTATGTTACAGTGTGTGTTAATGTTACACGCAAAGTTAAAGATTATAAAGTCACTTTAATACTATAATACTACTTATACCTGATACTGTAATAATAGACCAGAAAACTGTAAGAGATCCCCTAAGTCAGTGTATTTAATCAGTTGTTACTGTAAGGACTGATATTACATTAGACCTTAACACAGAAGTACAGACAATGTATTACAAAATCAAATTTATGAAGTTACTCACATAGTTTTTAAGAATGTATCCATTTTCTTACAGTACTGTTGTACTGTACTGTTGTACTGTTGTACTGTTACTGTACTGTTAGACTCACATCTAACAAACTATTTCTGCTGTGTTCTTCTATCTATGTATGCTTTTAGACAAGTTGCCTATATGACTTATTTCATTTTTTTAGAAAAATTTTGTCAGAAAGTCCATGAATCAATGCCTTCACTCAATCCGTCAAGAGTTATAATGGCAGGAAAACATTTAGACACATGGGCATTACCTGTTCTGCTGTTGTAAAATTAGCCACAAAGTGATGTCTCAAAACATGTTATGTTCATCAACTGGAAGTATCAACTTTTAGGAAGCTCTAAATTTTATAATTTAAATAATGCAAATCAAACACTATCTCTTTGTAAACTCACCAGCAAGTCTAGAACAATCAGACAAAGGAACATGAGATTCTCATACTTGCTGGATGACCTTACCTACAATTAAATTAGAAGAACTTAAATTACAACAAAATTAACTGAAGAAATAAGAATAATATTTTTTAAAAAAAGTCTTTTAGTTGTGAAAGCAGCTAGATACTTTATCAGCAGTTGTTAGTTTAAAATTTAATATGTGCATTTTTACTATCATAAACTGAACTAAGACAAGAGCTTAGAACAACTAAACCATATATTTTGAATAGTTCTGAGATAATTTTAAAATAATAGTAGGGGATTTTTATGTAATTGTCTCCATCATATAAAGCCAAGACAAACTAGATTAACTGAAACAGTTAGCATATATATATTCAGAAAGCAACAGTAAATGTATCAAGCACTGTTGTTTCCTTGACATTAAAGTCGGGAAGACTACTAATATATTTGAAGCTTTGAAAATCCTTAAGTTTTTGCTAGGTGAAGAACAAATACGGAAGAGATTTCAGTAGACATAAAGATATTTTAGCTTTAGTTTGCTAAGCAATGAAAAAAAATAATAAAAGGGCTGAAAACAGTAAATAGTCTTTGACTCAAATTTTGTTACAATATGGACAAAATGAAATTGCTAGTCTTTGATTTCAAAGAAGCATGCTTTAAGAAGTTGGGAAATAAGAAAAAAGAAAGACGTGCGACCTCAGATCTCCTTAAATCAAAGTATCAAATGGAGATGATATTGGATGTCAAATTTCTGTTCTAAAAAAGATGCACCAAACTCATCACCAACCTGATGGCACTAATGTGATTTTTTTTAATGAATCAATTATTAAAGAAATGCATTTTTGTTTATTTATTACTGAGTAATGCACACAATCTCAACAAAAATAGAAGTAGAAATTACTCTTAAATACTCCATTGAAAGTTAGGGTAACGTTGAGCTATGGGAATTTTTCTGAAATATTTTAGTATAGTAACTGAGATGTATGAATTTTAGAAAGTATTATTCTCTGTGGTTTTATAACTTTGGAGGACAAAGGATTGGCCATTGGTGGTGTGTTTTCTTTGGTAATGGATAGGCTAAGAAACTTGGGGCTGAAAATAAGGCTCCGAGCAGACATATAGGAAAGAAGAGAAGGGACTCTATCAGGGAGTGTAGTTATAGGATGAGTGGTAACACATTTATACTGAAAGAGGTTAGATTTAGATTAGGTATTAGGAAGAAATTCTTAGCCGTGAAGGTGGTGAGACACTGGAACAAGTTGCCCAGAGAAGCTGTTGGAGCGCCCTCCCTGGAAGTGTTCAAGGCCAAGTTGGATGGGCCCTTGAGCAACCTGGCCAAGTGGAAGTTGTCCCTGCCCATGGCAGGGGTTTGGAACTAAGTAATCCTTAAGGTCCGCTTCAACCCAAATCATTCTGTGATTCTATGACTCTATGATTTAGAAGATAATGTCCCATTAAGTCCTACTGATGATTATACTTCACAGCATTAGGTATTAAATACTAATTTCAAATATATGACTTCTTACTCAGAAGAAAATTGCTCATTAAATAAGGTTCTTTTACAGTAAGATAGAGTTTACAGTCTTTTAAAATTGTGATATTTGGAAGTTATAACATTTTCTTATAGAGCCACTTGACATTTGTAAAAGGAGAGAGAAAGGTTAACAGAAAAAAAAATTTAACTCAAACGTAAAGATAGTAAAACATATTTTGGCTAGGAATCCTCCTTAGAAAATACTATCGCTTTTACAGTTTGCCTTTATTGGAAAAAAAAAAATTCTTCAAGAAAAAAACAGAACTAACTAATAACTCCATCTTGTAAGAGAAGAATCTGCCTCTAGATTAAAAAATCTGAGGTAACTAACAACTCTGTCTTGTAAGAGAAGAATTGCCCCTAGATTAAAGAGCTTTCCAAGTTGATCAGATGAGCACAATGCCAAGAAGCGAACTGTTAAAATTCAGATTCTCATATGCAAATTTGACTCTTTTCCAGACATTATAGTACAACTACAGAGAATATCCTCAAAGAAATGTGGATCTGTTATATAAGAATGAAATATATTTCATTCAGTTGTATCACGAGACTATGTGTGTTTGCACACACAGAGATTTTTTCTTTGCATATCTTTTCAGTAATAAACATTGTGATAATTTTAACTGGTTTGAAGACTCAAGGGTAAGGTAGAAAATGTTGAACAAACTAAGAAGAAATGTAATTTTTAAACTTTTTTTTTAAAATTCAAAATGTATAGTATTATAAAGTATCAGATATTTTAATTATTCAGTCTTAAAATCTTCTAAAAACAGTCTGAAAAAGAAAACTGACATTGCATGATTCTTAAAGATATGTAGGTTATATAGGATTGAGGTTTCGGAAATAATGTATTACATTAGGTAAACCTTTCATATTATCCCATTCTCATATCAATACATCTACTAAGTATTTTCAAAGAAACTTTGAGTATATTGACATTTACAACATTCAGTCAATGGCCTGGTGACAGAGCTATAAATACCTGTGCAGTTAGAGGGGGAAGGGAGAGACTGTTTGTAGAAACTGAACATCTGCAATCAACTACAACGTCAGCATTCATACAGTAAAATGGATGATGATAAGAAATGTACACCTGAGGAGAATACATTATTTGCAGCTAGTGTAAGCAACATAAATGCTTCATTACCATGGAAATGGTGCAGAGTACACGACAGCAGAGAAAGTCAGCTGAGACAGGCCATTTTAATTTATATTGATAATATGTTCACAGGTGTGCTTTTAATCATTTCACCACTCCAGGTTTCTCATCAATTGTCCCTAATAATTTCATATGACAAGCATGATGCCCTTGTAACACTACAGATACGATGCTGGTTGTTTACTGTGCCTTTTGGTTGTAAAGCCACTCTCTCTATTGTTAGAGCGCAATTCCAAGAAGTGTATTTGTTTAGTAAACTCGAGGTCGCTTAACCTGTCCCTGAGAGCCTGTGGCATTTATGTTTTATGCAAAGCGTGGCTGATGTAATCAAAGTAGGCAAAAGTTTTCACTCTCTTCTCCTGAAGAAACAGTGCCTTCTGGGTGAAGATGAGAGAGCTAAGAGGCAGGACAGGATTCAGAAGGGCCATGAAAGATACAGGATCAGAAAGCTCAGATCATGTAGGGACATATCATTAAAATGAAAACTAAGACAGTCCTAATCCATAAGGCTTCCTAGATCCCGGACTCTTTTGTAAGAGACTGTGTTAACTGAAGAAAA
>NW_009724581.1:63231-80131 GCF_000703405.1 Apaloderma vittatum | reverse complement strand
TTCCAGCCACCCTTCCCCAAGCCTGCAGCGTAGCAAGGAAATGGAGAAGGACAGAAGAGGTGACCCCTTGGCAGCAGGTACCTATTTTACTCTTATTTGCCTCTTTTATCAGCCAAAAAGCTAAAATAACCCCTTGTAACACAGGCTAATGGGCTCATAACTGACATAGAGACTGATGCCTTTGATTTTCAGACTTTCCTTCCTGAAACATCTGCTAGTAAAAACAGTTTTCTGAGAGTGCTCAGCAAACAGGTTGATTTCCTCCAAAATACGGGCAATTTCAGATATAATTCAGAATTCGAAAAAAAAAACCAACCCACAAGCCAAATCATTATCCAGAAATAATTATTTAGGAGTTTCAAATATAGGTAGGAATTTCCCTCTTAATGAGAAAAACTAGCAGCCATGAGTACTAAGAGAAGCAATGGAGGATCTAATCACCCAAAACTGAACTGTAGAATCACCGTAACTTGCTTTGCTATGGTCCCTAAAAAAGATGATTCACATTTTAAAAACCTATGGCCCTAAGCTCGATGTAGAAGGCTACGAAAGCAGTTATTTGCTGCATTAATAGCATTAACAAAATAAACCAAAATAAAATAAAATAAAATAACTCTCTTATACTATACTATATTATGATAAATAGAGCATAAATCTAAGGACGGGAAACAGTTTGACAAACTGCATAACATTCCTACTTATTCAGAGCATTGTGAGGAAGGACCACACCGTGGTCACTTTCACAGGAAAATTTATTGCACAGCAAAAACCAAAGCAGAGTCTGCAAGAGGAATGCCTATTTTGGGATCTCGTGGGAGGAGGAGAAAGAGAAAAACCAGAATCTTCACCTCTGTATTAATTATTTCTTATTCTTCTTTCCCCTCAGTCCTAATGTTTTTTTTTATGCAGCTGTTTGCATTTAATAAATCATAATTTGTTTCAGATAACTCAAAAGGAAAATAAACATCTGAACGTCTTGTACTAATGAAAGTGAAAATCAATATGACAAGAAAATTGCTAATACGATAAAAAATTTATATTTATCCAAGGCAGAATATCAGTCCTGCTGTTTCTGGCTCACATTCTTATGAAGAGACATAATGAAGACTTTTAAAAATATATTGATAAATAACACACTAGCACAACCCAATTAGAACAAAAGCTTCTTTTTGCAGGACATAGGACAAGGGACTCACACTAGGAAGAGTCTCGATGCTCTCACCTTTTATTCCTTTTGGGAGTAAAGTGAAAGATTCTCCCCATTGCAGGAGTTCTTTTAATGACCGATAAAGCAGTGGGTATGAGCCACGCTGGGAGAGCATTTCTGCCACAACTAATTTGTACATACATGAAGAACAAGTGAAGTAAATTTCAGTTTTTTCCCCATCTACATTCACAAATAGAAGTATTAATGTACTAAGAGGAGTCAGGAATAAAAAGTGCACGGGCATATATTTACTGCATTTGCAGCCAGTTACAGTCAGGTGCCTTAACTTGGTCTCATCGTGACTGGCAAGTGGTCACAACCAGCTGACAAGAAAAGCAGAGAGGAAGCCAGGATACATCTTTCACCACCCCAGACATAAGTGGTTCCAGAATCACTTCCATCATTTAACATCACTTATTTGACTGGTTGATATTCACAGCTATCAACCAGCACAACAGTACAGTTGCAGGCAAGAAACAAGCACTGTTCTTCACTCTCAGAGATAAACAGTGTGTACAGTACTTCCAGGGCAATTATGTTACATGATGCTCTAAAATAAATTCAATTATTAAACAACACCATATGTCACTTCCCTCGAGCTGAAAACACGGCATACAACTCCTTTGTTAAAAAAATCAAAACCTGCTGGAGCAAATAGTGTTAGATGTCACCAAAAGCCTAAAAAGCTTGTGTCATTGCTGCAGTGTGGGGTGATAGCGCAGTTGGAAGTTTTGATAAACTTTAACCTCCTCTCCAAGCGCTTGTTCAACATCTCTCTCATTTCAGTCTCCCACCTGCAAAATGTCTGCATGCAGAAAAGTTCTCCCCTCCACGTTTCTTCCCTCGCCTACGAGTGCACTCACTCACGAGCCAAGAGCGACCGCTACACAGCCAACGCGCAAATTTGACACGAACGTTGCTGCGAGGTCTCCCAGTGCAGCCCCCAGACCTCACAGCCAGGCGACGGGTGAATTCTTTTCCCTCCCACATCTTCTTTTACACGTCTGGAAATGCTGGAGCAGCCTTGCCACGCCACCACCCACTCTGCTGCCAGCTCAGTGTGGCACCTGGATGCTCAGCAGGTGACATCTCTGCCCTGCTTTGCATTGTACTGAATATCAAATATTCTTCCTACCAGCCCAGCTAAACCATCCAGCCTTGCCCTGATCATCTCCTCCCTCAATTACTGAACTCTTTCCTACATGGCATCCCGTTCTCACATGCTTCCTTCCTTCCCCAGCCTGTTCAAATTGCTAAAAGCATTTTCCTTCTGATAGTCTGGGATCATCATTCCTTTCCTCCCAAGATTTTACTGTATGGTATCCTTGCCTCCCACCCAACATATCCCACCTAACAATGCACGTGCATGTTCTCGGCTCTGCAGCGATCTTTGCCCTGTGTCTTTGATTTAATTTTGTAGCCCTTGCTCCTTCTTTAAGCCACCAAACGCACAGCCTTTATTTTCTCGTGGCTTTTGTTCTTATTGCTCCTCTGTTACCCTCCCTCGGTCTTCCACAGATGAAACTGCAGAGTATCTCTTATTGCAAGGTTTTCTCTTAAAGGACTTTTCATTTCAGGAAAAGCTCAAGAGTTTCCAGGCAAATTGCTTTATATAAAATAGCGGAAACACTTAATACGTTACAATCTTAAAACCACTGCTTTATAACAAGAATGAATTTTGGCTTCTAAAAACTTTTCTCATTTTTGTCCTTTGCAAAAATCATTACCTGGATAGCTTTTAATATTACCTTCAGGGTTTATAAGGATACATATTATGATATGAAGGAACACTGGCAACATGGCTTGGAAATTTAAAAGCAAGTTCTAGTACTTTAAAACCACCAGAGAGACACACTCTCTGGTCGTCATCTTTTACAACCGTCTGTTAGTAGCATCCAAACAAGTTTTTAATTTCTGAATTCACCTTTAATGCTAGACTTGTAAAAATTATAAACAGGAAAAGAAACACTAAGAGACCAGGAGTCCACAGTGTCACTGCTTGATGCTGGAATTCGAAGGGGGAGGTGTCAAAATCTTTCAAAAATACAACTCCCTATTTACTCCACACCTTTGTTCCTCTGGTTATGAAACAGATACTCTATGGAAGGGAACAATTATAAGCGCAATTCCCCCAAAGAAACTCCCAGGGAGGATCACAGCTCTGGATACCACATGGGATTTGGCAAGAAAATATGGTTGCTCAAGTGGGAAACAGAATATGCAGAAGAGAAAAGAAGAGACATAAAACGAGCTCTGCAAGGAGAGAGGTCCCCGACGTGCTGAGATCAGAATTCATTCCTCCAAAATTGAATCACAGAGAAAAGAGGAATTGGAAGTACAGCCTCTAAGCTAGAAATAAATAGATTTTAAAAGCTACAGCTAAGAAAAGACCAGAAAAATAAACATTTTTGTAAAAAAAAAAAAAAAAAAGAAAAGAGAGATGTCCTACAGAGAACATGTAGTATAAGAAAAGCATGAAAGAAAAACATACAGTTATAAGGCTTCTAGAGGAGAAATCCTATTAAATACTAAAGCAAGTCTATTATTCCCTTACGGCTCTTAAGAAATACACTGAACACTGTATACAGATACAAAAACATCCACCAATTTAGGGTATAGAGGCTGGAAATAAAAACAAGTAAAATTCTTAGAGATTCAGCACTTTATTTGGTCACCCTTAAAAATTATGAACAGCTTTTTCAGGACTAAGAGAAAAAAAGAGAAAGAAGAATCACATAAAAACCAGAACTGGATACCAGCATGGCTATGATTAAAAAGCATCCTTAATTGGCAAAGCTTCCAACCCTAAAAATGCTAAGCTTAAGGAAAAAAAGGACAATGAGGCCAGTCAATTCATTACAACAGCAAGAAATATTTGAAAACTAGTTCACAATAAGCAGTAAAAGGTTTTGGACATGATATTATGTGGATTATGTGGAACAGATACACCTTCTTTACACAAAAGACAATCAACTGCCCTATGGATTGACACAAACTTCAGTAAGAAAAAGAAGATGAGGGGATGAGGCTGGATAATTGAATTATATGAGTTTATATCTCAATTTTATATGCTTTAAATCTTTATTAGTAGATTCTTTTATAAAAAATGGGAAAGTAAAAGTACTTGCTTCTCCCACAACTAAGGAAGGACAGTTGTACTTAGAATCGGGAACAATGGTACGTTATATAAACCTGTTGAAAAAAATGTTGATGCAGAGATGTTTACCAACATGTCGACAGATAGAATAAAAGCTATACTAATTGGATTTATGCACTTAGAGAAGGATTTATGGTAGACAAAAAAAAAATGTAGGTAATCGGAGGAGGTCTGTTAAGCTGCTATAAAATATGCATAAAAAATTACTCACTGTAACATGGGCACCAAAAAGTACAAGTGGTTTCAAAAACTAATTAGATAAATCCATCAAAGAAAGTTCAGCATGACCTAATAAACACAAAACTGTGGATACAACCTCTGGCTCAAAAAGTGCCTGGGATGCGGTTTTCCAAAACTAGAAGGGTATACATTTAGTAAAGTGTTATTTCAGACTTGACATTTTATTCCCTAAAAAAGACTCGCACTACTGGCCGCTGTCAGAAAAATAAGCATCCTGGGTTAGTGTGGGACCTCTGGTCTCACCTAAAGCAGATCTTGGTATGGTTACTCTTCCTAGACCCCAAAAATCTGAAGAGAAGAGAAATACTTAAGTGCTCTGTGAGAAAATTTATTTTCCAGTGTAACTTACGAGCACGTATTTCTGATTTGTGCAAAGGCTTTTAGACCTGCTGGATGGAAATACAAGACCCTACGGGTGAGACTTTGAGATGTGACAGCTCACCGGCTCAGACGGAGGGGAAGCTACTGAGAAATTCAGCAAGGAAACACAGAAAAGAGCCTGTTATTTATAAGTATCACCAGACAGAGAACAACAGTGGCAGAAGGGCATCTCAGTTCTGAAAAATTCAGATCAGTTGGACTGGAAAATAAATGAAAATCCACTTTCTTTTCAACATGCCTTTACATCCCTGCCTAAACAGAAGAAGCTGTGATCTTCTCCCATCTCCCCACTAACTGTTTAACGGGGTATGATCCAACTCTTTGTGGGCCAAATCTTCCTGGGAAAGTATACAAAATCTTACTAAGAAAAATATACAATAACCCAGTCTGGATAAAAACTTTTCTTTCCCAGTGTCTTCCAAGGAAAAGTGAAAGATAAATTGAGACAGAGATCTCTATAGACTGCCTTTTGAGCAATTGAAATGCCAGTAGTTATTTTTATTTGCTGCTAGACTACGAAATCTACAAATGTAAAAGTGATGAGCTCCTTCTCTCCCTGAAAACTTTCTTTGTGCTACGTTTTAAGAAACCCTCAGAGCTAAAAGCATATCTCACCACCATCTGTCAGAGTAGCCAACTTTCCGGACTATGCGTTGCAAAGACTGAAATGCAGCCTAGCTCTGTGTTTTAAGGCACTTTGAAAAAGATCCAAACGTGCTCAGGGTTTAAATGTGTTTGTTACCTAACATAAAAAATATCGATGGTAAAACAATGCATAAAAGCAGTCATTTGTCATCCCACACAAACATTTGTCTCTACCCACGTGACCTTGCAATCTCCCCTGTTCCGTCTATAATTGTCTGCACTTGAAAACATGCGACTTCTCTATTTCTTCCCCAAAATGTAGTAAATTGCATTAAACATATCCACAGATAATAGCTCCAAATTTTTCCTTTTGATTTTTAAGTCCATTGAACTTCCAGCATTGAGTGAGAGCTTCCAGCAACAGCTGGCGCTCTCAACCTTAAGAGTAAATAATTTTTTTGAGGTGGACAAATTTTCTGGAAAAAGTAACAACTTTGGTTAGACTGAATACTGTAACTAGCTAATTCAGGTACCTAAAGCTCTTCCTCAAATCGTAAAGTAAAACAGAAGAACAGCAATAACGATCCCATGAACCACAAGACTGGCCTTGTATTGAAAGACATTGAGAATCATAGAATCATAGAACTGTTTCGATTGCAAAATGTCTTTAACATTAGATAAGAGAGTGAACTCATCAGATTTTTCATTTTTGGCTGAAGGATCCCAATACAGAGTCACCATCACTGAGCCGACTTCCAAATTGTTCCTGGCAAAAATCTGGGGAACCATTTAAGATGGCCTGAACAGACAGAGGACACCAAGGGACCATTAGCCCCTGACATAAAGGATGTACATCAGAAAGAAGCAGGGACAATGACTCACAAAACATCTAAAAAACTTGCAGCTCAGCTGTGTCCAACAATGAGATTTCCATTTTGGTTTTAGCTGTGCTGCAGATAATCTTTATTTTATTCAAATCTACTCCATGCCACCAGGCAATGGCTTACCTAAGAAATACGTTGTAGTCACAACATTAACATTATGGGACATTTTTATGTGAGATACAAATACATTTGGATGTGTGGAGTGACTGATACGCTCCACTCAAAAGGTTTTTGTGGGCTCTTCCAATCCAATCTCACAGCCGTGTGTTGGAAAGCAATCTCAGTTCACCCTAGGTTGGTACCTCTGCTGTGACATTCAAGATCTGGAAGTTTATTGCACTGCCTATGGCAAAGCACAGCTCTCTGCTAATGTGCTCAAGCAGTAATCTTGTCCACATAAAAAAACCCCACATCCCCTCGACAGAAAGATTTTGACAAGCACCATTTACACAACACAAATATGTATGATTTTAAGGGCTACCTCTAGGCGTCAAGATGAATCAGCTAACAGGCTTTTTTTTTTTTTTTTTTTTTTCTGTTGGAACTTACTTCTGTTCTACGGCCTCTACACCAGATATCACAGCCAATCCTCATGATCATGCACATAAGAATCTGGGTGCTCGTAAACACTCTGAACATAGCAAGCATCTGTGGATTTACGTATAAAAGATTGACTGCAAAGCTACTGGGAATAAAAACTTAAATTGGCTCTTAATCAAGACAATGAAAAGAAGGCTAATTCGCTATATAAATTCATTATCAGAAAGAGCACAAGTAAAAGGGATTTTCTAAGTTTTCTGCATTTTCTAGTCATTACTGTTTATTTGGAGTGACAGAGAAAGCTTGACTTTTGCACCTGGATACACATACAGCAGTTCAAGGAGTCACAAGGAGGGACTTCCTAATTGAAAAGAGAAGTTCTCAATGTGTAGAATAGAAGAGCTCATTTCAGATCTGCACTTTGCCTTCTCCCAGTCTAGCAGCTCCACTAATAATTCCACATTGCCAGACATAAGTTTCTATTGTCACAGATGAAACAAGGTCTAAATGAACGCCCTAATCTGGGTCTCCCTAGGAATTTGTATGTCACCTGGTGCGATATACGAGTGGGAAAACTGAGATCACAGAATCATAGAATCACAGAATGGCCTAGGCTGGAAGGGACCTTAGAGATCATTTAATCCAACCTCCCTGTCATGGGCAGGGACATCTCTCAACTAGATCAGGTAACACATGGGGACCAAATGGGATTAAAGGAATAACAATGGTGAGGCATCATTAAACAAGCTGTGACCTTCAAAGCACAACATTGACACAAATGTCACTCCTAAAAATTGAATTTCATCACCTATGAGCAAAATACAGGAGTATGTTTTTGAAAAAGCCTCTCAATAGTATTTTATATTTAGAACAGTTTGACTGCAGCACATAGTAGAAGACTTGACAAACCAACCACCCAAGATGTCACTGAAGTGAGGGCAGTTTTGGAAAGGTGAATCCACTTGTCAAGTTGGAGAGTAAGGACTGAATCCTGGCCAAAACGCATTCTTCTCTCTTCAGATGAGTTTCAAGAGTTTCTTTCTATGATAGGTACAACAGTGCCTTGTTATCACTTCATATCCATAAAATGGTGTGAGTTGTGGTGCCTGTAGCTTACTTTCAGCTAATTCAAAGGACCTGATAGAAAAGGCTGCAGAAATGAAGCTGTCCTAGTTGTACTAGAGTAGTTCTGAGATCTGGCAACTGATTAAAAAGCTAAGCTAAATATCAATAACTGACATGAGAAATACGAGGAGACACCTTTCAAAAATTAGAATTTCCGAACGTATTAAAACCAAAACCCTTTACCTCATACTTGTAAGCTGAAGACGTGGAGGTGACCCTTCAGAACAACATGCTGTACTTAGAAAGAAATAATGATTTGCAATTTCATACAAGGCTAAAACATATCTAAGATTGAAAGTCTACAAAGTTGAAAGGAAACATATGGCTGTTCTAAACTGTTATTAGCCTAATTCGACTTTATCATTAGCTCAACTCAGAGGTTAACACATTTCATATTTCAAATTATCCAGTCATATATTCTACAGGCATGCTGAACAAATATCATATAAATCACAAAGTCTGACAAGATTTAATAGAAAAAGCTGCTAAATTGACCTATAAATATAACGTATTGCAATGCATCAGTTGGTGTTGCCACTTTCTTGGAAACAGTGGAACAAATTGGGATAGTTGTCTAATATCCTCTTTCAAGCTTTTTCCATGTCCATGGGATGAATATTCGAAACTTAAAACTCAGGAATTAATCCCACATTCGATGTTTAACATCTGAGTTATACTTCAATAATGTGTTGAAATGACAGAGCAAGCAAGACTCCAACACCTTTTCTTGTTCTAATTATCTCTGATCTGTCTAAAGAAACGGTTCACCTGTTTAACAAAGTGCACTTACAGTTATTTTAAAACCACTTTTTTGAAATCCAGCAGTTCTGCAAACCCAATTTGCTTTGAATTTCATTCCCTCTTTGCTGGGGGAGGCAGAATTTAATATTTATGATCTCTGCTCCTGTAAGGGAGTATTTGCAATTCTTCTGATACATGTTACTGGGTTAATCATCTATTCTTGCTCAAAATGTATCTTTTGTTCCTACAAGGTAATGAAGGAGAGTTACTCATCTTCATAATTAATCTTGAATTTTAATTAAACCTATTAACTGAACATGTCGAATGTTTGTCACTTTCAAAGTAGCACAAAAATTACACTTAATAATAAATGTTACTTATTCACATATTGCCCTGGGTTATATTGCAGCCACAGTATCTATAACAAGATCCTTATGCTATTTTATTTGATAGTAATATGATTTATTATGTTATAACAAATGTACTTTATTCACTCCTCTGTACCACCAGCAGCACAAGGATAAATTTCCTTGTAGAACATGCTGCTGTGTTCTGTACGGTACATCATGACATAAATGAGCTTGCAATGACATATACATACTTTGCCTTACCTTCCTTAACTTTGTGTAATAAACTCAAAACGCACTATTTATGCCTCTCTTTTTCTGCAACCACATCAGTCAAATGAGTAACTCACATGAATAAACATAAGGACATAGGAAAGCATTTGAAAGACGAAAGGATTGTTTGAAAGACGACGGATCAGGGCAGGGTAGGGATATCCTTCCCCATGTTATTGCATAGCTAATAAAAGCACATGATATGAAGGACACTAGAGATGAGAAATAGACTCTAAAAAATATTTCTAGAAAAACAGCCTTATGGCTTTCCATGCTAAGAATCCATAATGTCATACTTAACGCATCAATTTTGCTTTCTTCTAAAAGCTACTGCTTTGTGATCGACCTGGAATCTAAGAGAGATCTAAAAGTCAAGTTGTATTATCATTTTCTCACATAGCATCATCAAGAGTAGAGATCACACAATCCCAGTTCTACACCAGTTGCATCGCACAACCCCACAGTTCTTAATGCCACCAAGAGATCTGCACTCAATTTTGGGTGTCCAAAATACCACCAAATACCACCACTCTGGGTGTAAGAAATCCAGTCCTGAGGTACAACATTGCCAGGAGAAAATTACCCAAGAGACTTATCTCAGGTGGAAGAAAATGCTGGATGCCACTAGCCACATCCTTACATTCCAAATATAGGTGAACTTCTACCACTTTGCCTTTGCTCACAAAAATATAACATGTCAATGAATTATTCACTTAAATAGTTCCTCCATTTCCTTATACCAATTTTTTTCATGGGAACACAGCAAGACCACCACTAGTGTTTTATAGCATGAGATGTCATGATGGATGTGTTGCCTGGTCTAGTCGAGAGGTGGCGTCCCTGTCCATGACAGGGAGGCTGGACTAGAAGATCTCTAAAGTCCCTTCCAGCCTAGGCCATTCTATGATTCTATGCAGTACAGGTAACAGCATCAAAGGGAACAGGAGAGCATGTTTTTCAACAATTCCAGCACAGTCCTTTCAGTAAGGTTACAAAAAACCTCCCGACGACGATGCAGAGGCATTAGCTGGCTGCCTTTGGTGAACTGGCTTCTAGGGTCCCAAGTAATAAGAAGCAGAAAAAGCACTTTGCCACACAACGTCAGCAGATGTAACTATGTGAAAAGCAGAGCTATGAGAAAGCTTTGAACACACATGTGTGCCAATGTCGTGTCAGTTTTCATCACCACCAGTCTGTAAGGCAGGAGAAAAGAGCACATTGGCATTGTGATATACGGCTACTAGAAATTAGTGGTTTTCACTTGTGTTTTGATGAGTTTTGTAGAGATGTAATCATGGAAGCTTTTTAATCAATACAAGGGAAAAATCTAGTATTGCTTACAGGTTCAAGATAAATAAAAACGAACCTGCGCACACAGTGGACTTTAGGTATGTTAGTATAAGGCACTCTGGTATATCCTCTTAAAAAGTGACATGAACAGCAAACAGACCTCTTTAACCTGGGAGTCTGGGTAAATAAAAATTACATGAATCAGCTCTTTTCCATCTATATTTTTGTCAGTCTGCATCATACCAGCCTTCTATAAGGCTAGAACCCAGAAGCACTAAACAGCATCAGAGACGCCACCATAATTCACAATTTTAATGCACATATTCTTGTTTCATGACACATATATTGATTTACTCTGTATTATAATAAATATGGCAGCTTCTTGACATTGATCAGCTTTCAGGCTGGTAACCAAAGAGAAACAAGTGTAACAACCAGATCCATAAAGAAACATTTTTAACAATCAAGATTAGTGTCAGATCAAAGCATGACGATGCCAAAGTCATGGAGATGAGGACAATCATACAACAGATGGACGTTCACATGGGGAAAAAAACCCAACACAACAGCTAGACCCTTTCCTCTACTGATTAACAAAGTATTACAGCCGAGATGGCCATATGGAAGCACTTTAATCTGCACGTTCTGGAATTTCAGTGACACACGATTGGCAGAATTATAATCATATGCATTACTAGCCCCATAGAAAGCCACTGAAATAGCAGAATTTGCAAAATAAGTAAATGCAACCATTGCCTTCTGTCTAAATGAGACTGCAATAAACAAGAAGAGAACAAAAGGAGCGGTAAGTGTTTAACACTAAAACTGAATGAACATGCCTGTGGATAGAAATAACAAGCTTCAACCAAAGGACGAATTAACATTAGGCTGGCAAATGCGAGATTTCCTCTGCATTTTCAAATGCACTGTGAACTCCCTGATTCAGGCTCCAAGTGGTGGAAATGACAGAGGACAAACTCGCACGATTTGCGGCAAGATGCAGTGAAGGAAGCCCAGCAGGAGACACAGCTAGAGGCCAAGGGAGGCAGGAGGGAAAGGAGGAAACCAGGCATCTTCTGCCAGATGTTCTCACTGGATCCAAGTGACAGTCACCCATCGTCGCTTGAGTGCTGAGGCACATAACACATCTGTAGGCATGGAACTCAAAATGATCAACTCAAACGTACATCCTTACAAAAATACTTTGACTCCTTTTTCTCCATTTCCAAAAGTTCCTTTAGCAGGTTGTGAAGGTAGTTCGGAGACTCCTTAAGTCACTTGTGGTAAATTATTTAATCCAGCTAAGTTATTTAATCCACCTGACCATGGTCTTCCATGACCAGTCCAGCATATGCACAATTTGCCACTATTGGTACACCTTGACTAGACACATGCACAATTTACCACTACCGATACACCTTGACAAGAGCCAAAACATCCGATCGGTATCTTAATATCATAGAAAATTCTGCATAAACATTTCTGCAGGAAAGCTCACATTGGCTATTAATTCATGTCCTACATACAGGACGATCACTTCTCCAGCAGGAACAACACAGGAGAGTCTTTGGGATGCTCCACCCAGGCTATCAATCAACCTTGAAAGGCATACAAATTGGGCTAGGAACAGCAGAATCTGATGGACAACATGCCCCTTTCACACCCCTCATGCTAAAACCTGGCAAGTCATAACCTCAGAGTACATATTTCATGCAGAACAAAATTAAGCATCCTCAAAACAAGCTAAGAAGGGGGAGGTTTGCTACAGCTATGTGACCATCAACATGGCTACACGTCAAGTATTAATTGTGACTTCTTGCAGCTGATCAGTTTAATTGGGCATTTAGTACTCTAGAACCAGAACTGTTTTAAACATCCATCTTAAATGATTATTATAAAAAAATAAAAAAGAAGAGTGACCACAGAAAAAAACACAGTACAAAGAGCATTTATTCTCAAAGTAAAAACCCTTCACCTCATGCAGGAAGAATGATTTTTTTCAAGTGGAGGACAACAGTAAAAACATGCAAACAGTTCAGAGAAACTTCCCAGGACTTGCTCTATGTGTCCAAATACAGAGTGACTTGATATTTTATAGCTATAGAAGTGATTTAGGAAATTCAGATCAATACAATTACGTGTTTTAAGAAAAGCAGAAAAAAAGATAAAATCTACACACACAGCCAAAAAGGAATGATTTGTTGATCGCTGTGTGCAGAAAGCTATTAACTGAAACTACATTAAATTAATTAATATCGGGGGAAAAAAACCAACGAAGTATACAAACTAGAAAGATTAGATGACTAAAATTTCTTTCTCCAGATACAAATTAAGAGCAGCATAAAACTTTATGGGACAAATGTTTCCCCAGACGCCCAGGCCAGCCGATGTGCTAGGAAGCACACTTGTTTCTGTGAGACTGATACAGTAGAGACATACAGAAAATGTTGCAG
This sequence comes from Apaloderma vittatum, assembly GCF_000703405.1. Classification (NCBI taxonomy): domain Eukaryota; kingdom Metazoa; phylum Chordata; class Aves; order Trogoniformes; family Trogonidae; genus Apaloderma; species Apaloderma vittatum. Next base: position 66,908 of record NW_009724581.1, on the reverse strand, counting down.
ATCAGCCAGCCTTATGAAAATACATACCTGTATTGTTTCAATGCTTTCTCTCCTCCTCTACTTAGAATAAGCAAGCAAACACTTTTGAGGCTAAAAGAAGTTTGTTTCATTTCTCTCCTAGAGAAGATATTAAGCAAGGATGCTAGAACGATGATTCACTTCAAGAGCAGCAGATGGATGTTTTTGGTCTGATTATCTGGTGTTGTACCACATACCAGAGCTGATTAAACTATTACTACTTAGCATATGAAAAGACAAAGTCCAGAAGCACAGCCCATTCGCTGCTTTGCTAGTTCTCATACACTTCAAACAAATATTTTAAAAATGGTGCATCCTAGCGTTGACGGATACGGAAGAGTAATCATCAATTTATGGGCCTAATTATGCTTACTCTTCAGTAAATGAGATGAGGGGTAGAATTAGGAAAACATTTCCTCTTTGTGCACAGAACCGTGCAGAAGGAAGGCAGCACCCAAAGGGAGCTGCCCCTTGCTGATCTACCTCGAGAAACCACAGATATATATATCGTACTCACACACACCAAAAAATACCCCAATAACTTTTTCCTTCACTCCCATTTCTTTATCTTTGAACAGCTAACTGTTGTGGTAAAATTTCCCCAAAATACGCAGAATTATACATATGTAATTTATGGCTCAGATAATGTAAGGTGCACAACAAAGATGTGCAGTTGTGTGGAGAGGGTTCACTGGCCACATCAGTTTCAATTTTTGCAGTGTGCATAAATTCATTACACTTGCTGTGTATAAACATGGTGTACTGGGTTTGCCTGGCCAGATTTCGGTGGCGGGGGAGCTGTAGGGGTGACTTCTGCAACAAGTTGCTAGAAGTTTCCACTAAGCCTGATAGAGCCAATGTCAGCTGGCTCCAAAGATGAAGCCACCGCTGGCCAAGGCTGATCCTGTCAGTGATGATAGGATGGGAACACCTCTGTGAAAAGATACTTGAGAAAGAGGGAAAAAAGAACTGCACCACACAACAGCTGGCAGAGAGACAGGGGAGTGAGAATATGTGAAGACACCAAGGTCAGTGAAGAAGCAGGAGGGAGGATGCGCTCCAGGTGCCGAAGCAGAGTCCCCCAGGCTGTGGCGAAGCCCATGGTGAGGCAGGCTGTCCCCCTGCAGCCCATGGAGGTGATGGGATGTAGATGTCCAACTGTGGCCCATGGAGGACCCCACACCGGAGTCAATGGATGCCTGAAGGCGGTTGTGACCCCATCGGAAGCCCGGGCTGGAGCAGGCTCCTGCCAGAGCCCGTAGCCCGTGGAGAGAGAGAGAGAGAGAAGCCCCCACTGGAGCAGGCTGGCTGGTAGGACTTCTGTGACACCCCAGGGGACTCGAGCTGGAGCAGTTTCCCCTGAAGGACTGCACCCCGTGGAGACACGTTTGGGCAGTTTGTGACTAATTGTCTCTCGCTAGAGGACTCACATTGGAGAAAGGTGTGTGATGACTGTTTCCCATGAGAGGGACCCCACAATGGCCCAGGGGAAGAGTGAGGAGTCCTCCCTTGGAGGAAGAAGGAGAGGTGGAGACAACATCAGATGAACAGACCATAGTCCCCATTCCCTGTCCTCCTGCGCTGCTCAGGGGGAGAAGGTGGATAAATTGGGATTGATGTGAAGTGCAGGAAGAAGAGAGGGATGGGGGGGAGGTTTTATTTTTTTTTAAGATCTGTTTTATTTCTCATCACCCTTCTCTGATTTGTTCTGTACTAAATTTAACTATTTTCCCCAAAATCAAATCTGTTTCACCCCGCACAGTAGATGTGGGTGATCTCCCTGTTCTTATCTCAAACCTTCATTATATTTTCTCCCCCTGTCTCGCAGAGAAGGGGGGGGGATAGAGTGGATGTGAGGGCACCTGGCCGCTGGCCAGGGTCAAACCACTACACGTGGTGTACCTGTACACTCATGGGCATCTCCTACCAGTAATAAAGGCATAGATGAGAGAGAAGTGTGAATTTAATGTAACACCATAATAATAAAAAGAATCTTTTAGGTGAGAATATAATCAGGTAAGGTATATACCTCAAGAAGGTCTTAAACTTGAAGGATTAAAATGTGTAACATGTACATTTGTTTAGTTGGGAGGTAGAAAGGAGAAGAAAAAGTGGTAGAGGCAGAGGAATCAATACACGGGTTTACTGTAGCTGTAAATTAATATACTTTCAATTCAACCCATTCCACCCAGACAAGCCTACGTACATTCTGATCTTCATTTTGTATAAGGGACAGAAACTGCCATGGAGTCTTATCGTGATCTTTTAAAGAAGACTGCGGAAAAGCCACTTTAGGAAATGTTATCTATGGAAAGAGAGCAATGTGATTAGGTATCACAGTTGTACCTCCAAAAAGTACTTTATTTTGGAGATTTTTACGGCATCTGGCTCACTAGCCAACTAACGTTACAAATCTGTGCCTTGTGGTTCAGGAGCCTGAAAGGACACAACTCCACAGACCTCCTTGAAAATATCAGACCAGCCTTGAATGGCCAAGCGTTCCTCACTCCTTTTGTGGTACTTACATCAACGATATTTTGATTATTTAATCAAGAGCTGATGTGGGGAGAACAAGCACCTTCTGAAGATGACTCAGCATTGACTTTCCAGGGAAAGATATTTTGATATTCTAGAGATGACAGGTATATAAAGCGTAGGCACAGAGGTATTCACATCATATATAAGGAAATAAAGCGAGGCATTTAGAACAAGATTAAATGAATAGATTAGGCAGACAGCAGAGTCTATTTTTAAAGTTCCAACAATAACCACCTGTGAGAAAACAGGGAGCTCAAAACTAACATCAGCTGTCCAGCCTGCTCCTGAGCTTTAGGGACAGCAACAAGGAACAAGAATTTATAAGCCATTTCCGTCATAGTTTCACATACTCAAAGTTCTTGCTTTCTTGCTTTAATACAAATTATCCACTGACAATGCAATTCTGCTGCTGTACTTTGCCTACCAAATATCACCATTTGCTTTAGATTTTTTTAATTGATAATCCTGAGAAAGTTTCAGGGCTACATCCGCTCTATTTGCGCTGGGTTTGCAATGCATGGAGATGTAGCATTTGGATTACAAGGAGAACATATCAAAGTAAGGGATCACAGAATCACAGAATGTTAGAGGCTGGAAGAGACCTCAAAAGATACAATCACCAAGCACACAGCAGTTACTTCTCCACATGGAACATCATTACGAATATTGCCCCACTACGGGTACGATTTAACATGTTTTTTACTATTCCTAGAGCCTGCAGAGTCTAAAGAAGGGGCACAACAGATGAGGGGGAAAAAACCTTTTCACCCTAACTGCCAAATTCTGTTTCTGTTCCCTGGAGACAAGCAGTTGTATTTCTGGTTTTGCAGAAGCAGCTCAGAAATGTGTGAAATACAAGACATGACTGGACAACATCCATGCAGCTCCATGCTGCACTTTAGTCTGCTTCTTTTTCTGCACGGAACAGAAGGGCTCTTGCAGAGCTTAAGGGCAGGTGATCGATGGCAGGTGAAGTGCAAACCTCTCCGATCCCATGACACAAGCTGAACAAATAATTAGCGAAACCGCAGCCCAAGCACTGAGTGATGAGTGTCTCATGAAGCTTTCTCCTCCTCTTCCAGATGGATTAATTTTTAAAGATAACTTGCTTTTCTTTTCCA
>NW_009724581.1:39241-63096 GCF_000703405.1 Apaloderma vittatum | reverse complement strand
AGTAATTTCTCTTTCCACAGCCCAGCCAGAAAGAAAATGAATAGGCGACCTGCAGTCAATCACAAATAACACATAAGCCAAAAATCAGTCATTCGAAGTAAAAAATACATAAACGTATCAGTTTACCAGCAGTTATTAGCACAAAGTGCTATATCCTACAGCATCAAAAACGATGCCCAAATGTACTCTCCGTCCAAGGTCTCATCGGGACAAATATAAGATTATTGCCTATTTAAACAAACTGACCCAGCAAATTAAACCAAAGCTCTCTTTAAATTCAATTTTCGAATGCTGTTCTAAAATGGCTCCTGTCCCTGTGGCTCCTCCAGTAAATAGACACACCAAAGTCACAAGATGACTAAAAAAAAAATGGTTAGCCTTCTGTGAGATGAGGTACAATTCAGATTACATAAACTGAAAGCTTATTTAGGAAAAAAACCCTAACTAAATAAACCAATTTAAATCCAAGCAAAATTTCCTAAGCACTGAATATTTAAGTCACAGGTGAAGGTATGGAAAAAAAACAACTGCATCATTATTAAATGGACAAGAGTGTAATCTCATTCAGCAGTGATCTTAGCTCTGTGCATCTAATGCATTCATTTTATTAAGAGGTCTGAAGTGGAATATTTGAAAACAGAAATCTTATTAAGAAAGTCTTCATTATCCTTGCTGGCGTTTTTCCTTCCAGCCGCATGAAGGAAATGTATTTTGCCTGTATAATCTTTGCCAATAATGGACCAATTTTTTTTTCATTGCCTGCCTCAGTCACATGTTGTTGTGGAACATTAAATATTCACTTTGTCAAGCTGCAACACCAGGTGTTTTCTGATGCATCTGTGTAAGATGCTAATAACACAATCTCAGCATCAGGACACAAAAAAAATAGACGACATAAAATTGGATATCATCACTAATTCATGAATTTAATTTCCCTTTTTATGTCTAAAACGCAGCCCACTTGTCCGCAGACAACAATAGGTTTTTGTTGTGTAGAGTGATGAAACATTGATTTAATAAGACTGAGATACTGGCTGACCAAGATTATTTCATTTTTTTTGAATGGTGACCGTACCTAGAGGCCCTACTAATGACACAACCATGATTTCAGGTGCTGGGTACAAGTAGTGCCAGCGTGGGTTCTGCTGAATGGCCATCTCCCTCCTTTTCTTCAGAGTGCCTACTTCCTTATTTATTTATATTCCCGCATAGCGCTATTCTGAAATATAGGAAACGTGTTAGCCAGCTTTTATTATTATAATATTTCTTGAAGCCAATATAAAGAGCTGCTTTGCCTGAGACCTGAATGTGTTGTGCAAACATCATTTATTATCAGTTCCCATGGGCAAATCCCCCGGCCCTGCTCCGGTGTTGCACGCCATGGAGAGGCAGCTCCCGCACTCCAAGTCCAGGAAGAGCAACGGCTTCAGTTTCTCCACCTCAATGGCTGGGTCAAAGCAAGTTCTTCTACAAAACTGCTAAGATAACCCATTGAAGTCAGGCTGATTTTACAGGGAATGGTGATGAGTAAGGACTGTGCTAGTGGACACCAGCACTGCAGTCATCACAGATAACTGAGGGCTCTAACACGGGTGTATCACAGCTCTTTCCTCACCTCCAAACTTAAATTGTCCAAAAAATCAAAACCCTACTTGAAGAAACAATAACCAGTGACAAATTCTGTTAATGCCAGATATAAAATAAAATTATCTAGTAATCCACTTCTGAACTAAGAGTCTGGAAACTAGTGCATGAGAAATACATCTTCTGAACAAGCGTTCGCCCGGAGCCCTTTTATTCTTGCACGGTGTTTATGAGAGCTTTTATGAGGGGTTTTGCTGTGCTTATCCATATCATCAGAGATACAGAGATTACTGTCAGCGAGAGTTCACTAATAACACACGACAACTTGCTGTAAGCCAAAAGACCGTGGCAAAAAATCACACAGATCACAAACAGCTGAGATAGGAACAAAATAAAAGTTTCCTCTGGGTACAGCACAACTTCATCTGTGGAGAGATGACTGGAGTCCTAAGGCAATTATTTTGTTATCTAAAAGTGGCTTTGAAAGTCAGATATTTTGCCTCAAAAACCCAAGGGAGAGCAGTGTTTAGATGGCTGCACGTAGGTATGTTGTAACAATTTTCACATACTAACTCTTTTCTAATAGAAGTAGCTTGGAGAGAACCAACACATTGTGTGTCTATCACTAGCTCTTTGATGGAGAAATTAGAGCTAACTTTAAATAATCTTCTGGGTTCATGTTAAGGATATGGAATAGTGGTGGGATAATTAAAAGGAGGAAGAAAAACCCCAAACATCTATAATATAAACGTTGCAAAAGACCATAGCTTTAAAGCAAGTATTTCTGCACAAAAGGAGGCATTTGCAAACAATTACTGCAATTTCTTCCCTGATTTGAATCTACTTAAAGGTCCTTCTTCCAGGCAGATGGCAAATTAAAAATGTGGAATGTACAACATGGCCACTTTCTAACTCGTCTCCTGAAACACCCTGGCAGCCTCAAAAACTGGCACATCCTGTGACTTCAGCTGAAGGACTGATCCTCACCGAGCATGTCCATCTTACACAGTCATCCTAAGGAAAGAGGCAGAGCCAACAAACAAACTTCTTTGCATTGGTGGAAAGTAACCTCTCAGCTCCACATTTCTGGGTCAAAGGGCAGGATGGGAAAGACAAATTTGGAACACTGAAACTGGAGACCCACAAAAAAATCCTCTTCCAGTTATTTTCTCAGGTCAAATGTAAATGGTTGTCAAATTGCTTGGATAACAATCTGCATTTACTGAAGGAAAATACTGATTCATTACCCTCACTGCAACTTACTGCTGGTTAATACAATTTGTCAATTATCTGCTCCTACCTTTCTACTACTGAGATAGCAATGCATGTATCACAAAGGCTTTTGAGTGCGTGACAAAGACTTTTGGCTACTGAAAAAAGTGCTGCACAATTTACAAAATTGCCACGAAACACAACCATTTAAATAATGAATGGCTGTGCTTACTTGCTTGCTTGATTTCTTTCTCCTAAAATAATTTTTCTTGCTTTCTGTCAGTTGGCAACAAATACATCTTAACATTTACATTTCAAGCAAGAAAAGAAATCCAGGCAGTTGCTCCAAAAGGACTCGAAAATGTACTGTAAACTCTGATATGTACAAACCTACCAAAGCCATCCATACTTAGTCAGACAGGGCAAGTATCAGCAGGTTGTCGAAGGCTCAGAGGAACCCCAACTTTGCTTAGAGGATTTGGAAATTTCTCTTCTCCCATTTGAAAACACCGTTCAGTCACTTTGCAGCCTGCAACATCCATTCAAACACTCAGAACAAAGTGGGGCACCTTGTTCTGCTCACTTCCCATAATCCACAGCAAGAGACTTGAATGTCCTTTTCATAATTTATGACCAAAATGGCCCAAATAGGGTCTCTGTTTGTTGTTGTCAGGTTGGGTTTTTGGGGGTGGTCAATGTGGAAATCACAGGTTGAGTATTCAAGCCAAAAATACCCATCCAGCCATCATCAAAGAGGTCCAACTCTCAATTATTCAGTGCAATTATCAAAACTAAAAACTGGCTCAACTGCTTCCAAAGTTTATGTTTCTGAGGACTTATTGTCTGCCTAATACTTAAGCAAAAAGGAGACGTGGCAAAAACTGCCATTACAGGGAGTGGGTAATTTTTCAGCAACTGGTATTAGCCCTGTTAGTAAGAATACAAAACTAGTGCATATGCTTGCACAGAAGGGAAAAACGATATTAACGTTTAAAAACCAGGGTTTGTATAAATATTTGGCTTGGAGATGCCTATGATGCCAACTGGCCAATCCTTTTGTCTGCCAATTTGAAGGGAGTTCGCTGCCTCCTGGACTCAGAGCACCAAATTTAGAAACCATCCCACTCCATTTCTTTGTGCACCACCAGCATTTGTCAAAGAGGTCCCAGGTTGAAAGGCCACAGCTGCCGTGTGCTCTCTTGCCTTCCCAAATGGAAAGGAGCACAGAGCAAGTCTCCCTGATCATAACACCTACCCTGAAGGCAGCTTTACCCTCCCTTGGCTGCGATGCCTCACAACAAAAGAAAACACAGCAAACAAACAATGCTGCTCAGGAATACTGTTGGATTTTTATAATCCAAGACAACAGATGATGTCAAATGTGGTTGCCCCACTGACTTGCCACCACAGCATCAAAGATTACTGTATATAATTTACAGTGTATGTTTGCACTTAAATAATAGAATCATCATAGAATGGCCTAAGCTGGAAGGGTCCTTAGAGATCATTTTAATCCAGCCTCCCTGTCGCCACCTGTGGACTAAATCAGGCAACACGTGGGGACCGATGGTATGCGATAAATAATAAATGTAAAGCATAGGATAAGAAATCAGACTGGGGGATTTAGCATGTAAAATACACAACTTCAAATACACACGTGTATATGTACACATGTATATACAGAGAAACAATATAGATTTTCACACACGTTTCCACTGCTGACTCTCAGCGGAGACGCTGCTGTGTTTGGGTGGGATGCTTTTAAAAACTGTGTAATTTTATCTTTGTCTCTAAGATAGCATCCTTGTAAAAAGACAAAAAATATTCAAAGGCTTAAATTATTTTTTTTCTCTGTTTCTGAGCATTCAGCAATCCCTCAGTGAATTATTTTCACTGCATTCAAATGGGCAAAATAAATCCACCACAGGATAATTCCTAAGATCCTCCCACCCACAAATAAATCCTAACTGTTGCCCACTTCCAAGTACAAAAGAATACTAAAGAGCAAAACACCAGACTTTCGGGTTATGATGAAATGAACAGAGAATTAACCTTCAAAACTATTTTAACACATGGGGAACATAAGAATCACAGCAGAAAGCCACAAGACACAGACATCCATTGAAAAAAACATTTCACTGAGTAGTTCTACAAAAGATTAGCAAAAATTGAAGAAATTCGGGTGTAATAAAACAGGGATTTCTTATCCATGTTTTTTAAACTTGAACAATAATTTTATTATATGGGAATATATGTGAAGATACGTGAAAACGTACAGGCAGAAGGTGGATGAAATGACCTCCAGAGATCCTCTTCTTTCAGATTGTTCTAAGGAAAAGAAGCAAGTACATTAACAGGAGGTAAATCCCTGTGGAGAAAACATCTTCCTAGGTGCTTGAATAATTTATAGGAGTATGATGCAATGGTCACTCCAGGAAAAACTCTGCCATACTCGAAGATTCTATGAATTCAGAAGTTTTAATCATTTTATATATTAAGCACATTCTTCTGCTTTATGCCAATCTTTCAGAATTAAAAGTGTTTACAGCATCATATCAAATGGATAATTTTAACGGCCTTTCAACTTAACTCCAGGCAGAGATTCAACTTACTTACAAAGCTTTGAGGGAAGAAAGTGAATTTAGAGGCAGCTGTTTATTTCTCCCTTGTATTCCACTTAATTCCAGGATATAACACTATACTCTATAAGGTATTACAAATGTAAAAACCTAACAGTAATGCCTGGCTTTTGGATCTCTTATAACAGTGTCAGAAAAACATGGAGAAATCAAACCACAAATCTGTCTGCAGCCTCATACAACTGCTCTTTGCATTTATGTCCATAAAATGTGCTTATTCAGAATGACTTTGGGGTCCATTTTATTCTTGAAAACTAAAATAAATACTAAGACAAGCTGGCAAGATTCAAAACAAGCCTCCCTGGGCTGTGATGCTACATCAAGACACAAAGACAACATCCTCAAACACTGGTTATTAAAAAAACAGAGGTAGAAAGTTGTCCTGTCATCGAAACTCAGAGGACCAAAGGCATCATCACAGACAGCTGCAGTAGCCGGGAGATAATAAAAGATTTATATAAAAGCTCATGCAACTGTGAGTGTACCCAACACCTCAAACTTCCCCAAAACAAGCAGGACATAAACCAAACTTAGGTAATAAACTCTGCCTCAGGGTACAAAATCATAGAATAACAGAATTGTCAGGGTTGGAAGAGACCTTAGGGATCATCTAGTTCCAACCCGACTGCCCTGGGCAGGGACATCCCCCACTAGATCAGGCTGCTCAGAGCCCCATCCAGCCTGGCCTTAAAAACTTCCAGGGATGGGACACCCACACCCTCTCTGGGTGAAATGTGGTGTATCTTTGTGTATGCGCGTATTTATATGTGCATACACTATAAATCCCCCATAAAAAATCCTACCAATGTCTGCCATGTCCTGACGTCCTGTACAGCTGTTGCTCACTTTCACAACATCTGTTTCTTCACGACCTCTTGCCTTTTTCCACTCCGTTGAAATAAACCCATGGAGAATGACAGTACAGATCACAAACTAGTTTTTACCAGGCTAATGAGAAATACTGGTAGGAGTTCAGTCTGAGACCAAACTGTCCTTTTTTGAGATGTTCTGCACACAGAAGCCACTCGGCTGTTTTCGGCACTTCCTGCATCGCTGCATCAAGGACTGTTTCAGTTTGGAAAAATGGCTGTGGACTCCAAACCCAACAACTCAGGTACAGCTTGGTGAACCTGGCAGTGAGATTTCAGCCATCACGTTCCCATCTTAAAATACTCATCCCTGTTATGTTTTACTATTCACAAGGATACTACTTGGACTTGATAATCCTAAAGGTCTTTTTCAACCAGAACTGCTCTACAACTCTGTGATACTAAAGCTGACTACTTGGTAAAGCAAACCTGATAAATTTAACCAACCTCAACCAGGAGTTTATCAAGATTTTTAAGCAAGCGATCAAAATTTATTCCTTGGATTACTCTCTGGCATACACTGCATACTTGAGTATAAGGAAGGCTTCAAACTCATGAATTTGAAGCCTTCATTATACTCAGGTATGCAGTGTATGCCAGAGAGTAATCCAAGGAATAAATTCAGCAACAGAAAGAGCCATCTCTCACGCACCACTCTCGTCTGAAGAGTCATGTCATTTTTTTTGCTTTCAGATTCATAAAAACTCTGGTCCCACTGCCTGTGGAAGGACAACTTCTGCATAGTAAGTCCCTTCAGTACCTTGCAAGAGGGCAGTCAGTGATCAAGACCTTACAGCACTGTAGCTTTTCCCAAGGCAATGTATTTTTTTTCCTATTTTATTACCTAGAGAGTCAATCAGTAAACATAATGATCTTCCTCTCAGGATCGTAACTTATTTTTAAAACATGATTAATGGGACATAATGTAGTACCGGCTCTTACACTTGACAGAAAATAAAAATTCAACCAAACACATTCTACTTTAAAAAATGCATAAGGGTAACTAGAGCAAAAAACAAAGCCGTTATGTTCCACAGTGTCATCTCAGGTCTGCTCTGAGAAAGCATTAGCAAACTAAGATATATTAGAAAAAACTAAGGTGGCACTATATGTCTGATTTATCCAAAACTTCATAGAAAAGGAATCGGGAACTGAAAAAGAATTTGGCATTTTCCTGCTTTTGTGCTTCCTGAAATGTTAGCAACCATGGCTACCAGACGTCAGCAGGCTCTGATTTTCATCACCAAGAAACATCAAAATGTAATATACTCCCATTAAACTTGCTTTTAGTATTTTTTTTTTTAAAGAAGCCTCACATACTTTGGTATCAGCTGTAACCACAGAAAGGTGCTCCTGCACATCCTACAAATTTTGCCTCAGAACTAGGGAAATCACCACTTTCTAACCTGCAGGGTGTACTAATATTAGAGTTAAGGTGGTAAAAAATGAGGCAGCATCAGTCTTTAAACACCATTTTCAAATAACATCTGGGCCAACACAATGTACAAAAAGACGATGAAGCCCCTCTTCCTCTGTACCCACTTAGTTTGGAGACAGGAAAATTAATAAACAACCAAACGTAACCCCAGTGAGATTTAAATAGTGGTTATAAATGCTGGGAGGTAAACTTTGATTACCTTCAAGCACGTCCTGTTCTTCCCATTTCAGGCCAGAGCAGTGTTTGTGGGATAACAGGCTGTCTGCCTCCTCTCCGCACTTTTCCCCAGAATAAGTGTCTGCAGTGGCTTAATTATCAAGTTACAAATAAACATATTCAGCTTGGTGCACACATTCATTACAGATAATGAGCTCTAGACAAAAGCTATTGAACTATAACTGATACTCTGCGAGCCGGTAGACAACAAGCAATGATTAAATGATACATACTAGGGACAAGAAAAGAAATTTTTATTCTTCCCTTGAAAAGCATGCAAAGCAAGAAGATTTTCTGGGAAAAAATCTGATAAAGAGGTAATTGTCAATACCTATTATTTTCTCTAGTCTCATCCATTTTTCGTAATATTCCAGCGAAAGTTCAAGTGGTACTCAAATTTTTCACTCTTAGTGGTGTCGTTTCAGTGAGATGTTTACAAATACAAGCTTACAGTGTTTGCTAAAAGTTGAACTTTACAGCACCACAAGGATGCAGCGTAATACTCTTGCAAATAAAATCTAAGACGAAGTGAAGCCCGAAGGTACATTTTGGTAACTTCGGTAATTTTATAAGGCTGTAGTGATAATCCAAATAAACTCCAAATATTAGAAAGCCAGGAAGTTCAGACTTACAGTTTACCTTAAAGGAAATGAAAATATCACAAGTACAGGCAGGGAGAAATTAAGTCAGTGGAAAACTCTGACATCTGTCCAACACATCGGGCATGGTCCAGAGCTGCAAAAATTTATCTTCTCCAGCTTCAAGACAACTTACAAACAGCACATGTAGTGCTTTGAACACATTATGGCTATGAATGGCTATGAAAATGTTTTACTTTCTAACGTTTGTGACATAAGGGAGTGTTTTTTACATTACCCTTCTTCCTTATAAACCAAGTTTTCATTTGCGGTGACGTAAGAATTCAAGGGTTACTCATGCAAACCTTATCAGAAATACAGTTCCTTTATCTCTTCGAAAACAACTGCTGCAATGTTTCATCCAAAAGGTTTGCTGTAATCCTTCACCCTGGATTTAGCTTATTCAGATTCTAAATATAAAATAATCTGGAAATGCTAACAGTTGCTTCATCTTGGTATTTGTCAAGTGGTTGCAAGTTCATCATAATTTTTCATTTTGATCAGACTGCACTCTCCTGAGAGCAGAAAATTAAACTCTCCAGTACTGCCTCCTACATTCAGCGCAGCAAATCTAGGGGCACAGACAAGCAGAATGATTACAGATCACAGAGGGCTTTTGCAGGAGGTATTCCACTTTCTTACCTCTTGCTAGAGGAAAATTGATTTCTCTAACCACAACCTGTGGCTAGTTCTCAAAGACCGCAGCTATGACCTACAAGCCTCCCGGTCAGCCCCTGGTTAATGGGAGGGGAGCAGGCAGCACTGAAGGATTCAGCTTTCAAAGTCTGCTTCTTCCAAGTCAACAGGACGCTGACAGCTTGCTACGGCTAAAAGGAACTAATTTTCCTCCCTTTCAGGGGAACTGTAAATAAGTGTGAGCCACCAACAGTCAAGGAGAGTTCACCTAATACAAAATAATTACTTTCCAGTAATCCTGGAGCATGTTACCCTGACAAAAACTGCTTTCTCATAACCAGCTGCCAGATAGCCACAGATTTTTTGAATACTGCTCTTTGAAAATAATTCCTTCAACAACCTCCTCAACATAGTCCATATACAACTTTGTTGCATCTCCTCTTGGAGCCATCACACTGTGCTCAGGGGGTCAAGGACAGATGAGTTTCTCCCCCCTCCTGACTGTTACAGCTGATGACTGGACGTGTATATGGAAGTGGTCACAGCCCAAAGCCTGTCAAGAGTTCAAGAAGCATCTTAATGATGATCTTGGTGGTCCTTCAAGGAGCAAGGAGTTGCACTTGATAATTTGGGCATCCGAAGTGCTCAAATTCAAATGATGCAGCTGGTCTCATACAGGCTCTCATTAAACTGAGCAATCAGTGCTCAGTCACTGGAGAACAGGAGACCCAACAACTCTTTAAAAGGGTCAGAGACTGGTTTTTGGAAGGCTGGAGATCAAGCTATAAAAAGTTCTGAGAAGCCTTTTAACACCCTGCTAGACAAGGGACACCTGACTTAATCTACTGTTGGCAATAGCCTCTCTCTGAACGGGAGATGCTACTAGATGACCACCATGGGTCTACCAAAATGCCTACAACTCTATGGAAGCTTAAATTATATAAAAATACAAACAAACACCCGAAATCAGTTTTAAAAACAAACAAACAAACAAACCCCCAATACCCACAGAAAATACTTCTTCCAGCCTTACATAAAAGGCTGCTCTAAACAGGCAAATATGTTGTATGGAACATCAGGAGGACAACACAATCCTTAAAATTGCCAAAGTGATTAACTGAGATGCTATTGTTATTGTTTCCTGAAATGCTTTTTTTCATATGTTCACATCTAAATTTTATCTGAAGGCTCAATTTAAATTCCTCATTTTGGTCAGCCACATTTAAACCCACATTACAGTTTTAATTAATTGTGATCTCTCCATCTCTCTACAGTATATTTCTGAAAATGATTTTCTATTTTGACCCTCCTGTTAGTATACTCCAAAAGAAAAACAAGCAAAAAAAACCCCAAACCACAAACTTGCTACTCTCAATAACGTTCAAGCACACAAAGCAAAAATCAATATCAAGGTTCTATTACAAACGACACATTCCTTTAAATAAAATATTATTATGACATAATTCTAAGAACTTTCATTCCTTTAACAATCTCTATTGCCAACAAGCTCACACAGATTTTCCTTCCTCTATTCTTTCATGTAACCTAAATAAGACAGAAAAGCAATATATCTGCTCAATGAAATTACAAGGTAAATTCCAGTAATTCCCCCAAAAGCGAGACACAGAGGAGCAAATGAAAGCTCTGAAGTATTAATGCATTTCCTGGGGCACGCAGCAATGGGCAGAGACTGCAAGGATGCTTGTTAAAATTATTTTTCTTGAGCTAAATCTACTAGTCACCAATGAACCAAGTCACAAAAATGCTGAAAACTCTTCCCCTAGTTCCACTAATTATCTCTACATCACTCTATTTATAGTCTGCATTTATTTGTGCATTGCTTTTGATGTATGGAAGAGGACAAAGTAGAAATCGGAGAAGCCAGAGATGGTAGGAATTATGGCAAACTAAGGTGGCTTTAATTCCGCTACAAATACGTGATAATGAATAGAGACAATGAACCCCAAAGAACCGTATCTCTGTACAGAATCGTATTTGCAGCTCCTTATCACTGGCATATTCTCAATGTGCAATTTTACAAAGAATTTGGAGTCATTACTGTAAAAAAGGAGAAAAATCACATGCAGTGTATTTTAGACTTAATTCCTTGCAACAAGATTACCAATTGCCTAAAAACAACCTACCAGATTCGTCTTCTTGTACTGGAACAAAATAATGTCTGATGCAAACAGTCCGAGGATGAAGCAAATTTATAAATGAGCTTCAAAAGCTCTGAAGCTCCATGGAACCAAAAGCAAAACAGAAACACAAAAGCTGAGGGACAAAGCACACAAACTGGAATGAGGTGCAAGCAAATAAGGTTTGATATAGGACTTCCGTGGAGTCACAGCCTGGTCAACAGAGTTTTAAGAAAGGGAATGAACTCTTTTACTCAAAATTTAAGCAAAATAGTCCTGATGAGGAGCCTACATGAACTGAAACGTAAGCCAAATAGATGTTAGATGTCATGTAAGAGAAAGAAAGGTAGCAATTAGCTGAAAAGCTGAAAGAATGAGATGGGGTGACAGTAAAGCAGGAGATGTAGAGCTTGACTTGAAAGGTGAGACCTGCACAAATCTTTGAAAGTGAAGCCAAAGCTCTTGTTATGTGATCGAGTGGGGATCTAGAATCCACCGATTTGATACGATCAAATGCAAGAGCAAGGAAGTTTAATTATTTCAGTTTATATGACAGCAGAAGATTTTCAAGGAAGTTGATTAAGAGTATTTACAAGCAGCTGAAGGACCCTACGATGAAACTCTCCAACAACACAAATTCTCCAGTGCGTTTTGCATCCTCCATCCAGCGCCTGGCCAACACATTGAATTCAGATCATTGCAATGAGCCAATGTGGAGTAAATACACCTAAGATATAATTCTTTGTCTGAGTAAATGTATCTGAGAAGGGTCAAGATCTTTAGTATCTTATTGTAGTGTGGTCACAGCCTTTCGGAAGGAGGAATGAAAGTTCTTTAACAGCCCCTGGGTGAAATAACATACAATGGTAATTTTACAGGATGCCAAAGGCCAAAAGTACAGTGCACATGTGAAACAAGTTGATGTTACACCCCTTGAACTGCATGGAAGGAGCGTGCCCTATACTGCTCTTGCTCATCAAGAGAGGAATTCAGAATGCCCAGCTACTGCACCCACGGCTTCTGTCATTAATACACAACAATGTCATATTCTTAAATAAGGAATCTTAAATACATTTTCTGTCTTTTCTGTAAGAGTTACAGGAGCCAAAAAGAGATACAGCAAGTAAAATACAATAAAACTTATCCAAGAGCATATTAAAATAATGGATTTCATCTGATTATTTAAGTGTGCACACTAAATTTTAAAAGAAGTCCAAATAAATGAAAAAACAAGACACGGGGCAGTCCTGTTGTTTGATGTAGTTTTAGACATGCAACTATGGCCAGATCCACATAGAAACAGATGTTACAATATTCCCTCTCCCACCTAATTTCAGCCGAGCTGAAGTCACACACCTGAGCTGGGAAGAGCGAAGAACACCTCGGCAGATGAGTTGCTGCTACACGCACTGCACAGACGCAGGCAAACTTCAGAGGAGACATCAAGCTCAGCTGGGAGGAAATACGGAGGTGACAGGTACATCTTTACATCTTTCTCCTCACTGAGAAATGTTTCCCCCTTGTAAACATCAGGGGAAATGGTTTTACTTCCCTGAAAGCCACAATCCCGATTTGTTTCTGAGGGAAATACAAGTGTCCGCCTTCCTAAAGGAACAGTCACAGAGTGAAACTACCTGATACTCCCAAATTCTGGGTGTCTGCCCCTCCCATTGTCCCCAGTGTGAAAACTCTGTATCAGGAACCCCATGCTTCTCCTGTTGCAGCTATTTTGGGACCAATAAAGTACCAATTACTCAAGAGAGAAGGGGAAGACATTGCGAATGGCTGCAATGCACTGTATTACCTTCCAGAAGAGTTTGGAAGAGCCAAGTAAGTAGAAGAATCTCTACACTGTGCGTCATGGTAACGATTTTCCTTGCAAATGCATATGGTCAGTCTTCCAAAAATCATGCCACTAGTGTGGTTAACCACCTTCTGTAACAAATCACTTCAAATCATTCAACAGCTTTGCCCAATCTTCTCTTTATCACTTCTGCCAATAATAAGAAATTCTCTGTATATTTCACAAGCATCTTGGCCACAAAAATATCCACTTAAATAATCAGCAGTGAGATCTCTCCACTGGTGGACATGTATTATTCATTACTATGTAATCTCAACCATTTGCTTAACATGCCAGGGGCTTCTCTAACTTTCCACAAAAAGGCTGACAGAACTTTTTTCCCATTTTTAAGCACAAATTAACTTCAGTCCATACGCTAAAGCTTTCCTGCTTCCTCTTCCCTCAGCTCCTAAGCATAACAAATCAAAGAAAAATCCATCAGATAAAATTCTGACTACGTGATCTCTCAATTCATCACCAGACTGTTTTTTCAGTCTGTTGTTAAAAATCGATAAACCTGGCTGTGCTCACACTCTTTACTTTCTATGTGAATTAAAGACAAAACAACTAAAAAAAAAAATTGACCTGTTCTCTGCCCAGGAATTAAAAGTCTATCACATACAGCAGCAAACCCCATCACTTTGCTTCAAGAGGCAGAAATCTAAAATGGACAAAATCTTTATACAAGTATTTAGAATACGACTGACACAACAGAGGAAGGGGAAGAAGAGCAAAACAGATGAGAAACTTTAGCCTGTTATTTGAGGCAATCAGCTGGGCACAAGCATCCTTTTTCAAGGACACATCTTCGGGTGAAAATAAATCAGTACTGGCCACACTAGATCTCACTCACCTACTAGTCATCCGAGGCTTTTTCTTTGCTGAAGCTTTGGAGCACTCAAATGTAGCTTCAACCACAGTGCAGAGAGCTGCCAATCCCAGAACATCTTATTTCAACTTCCTGCCCAATCCTGCAATTCTTTCTTATTAAGGTGAACCCACCGTATCAGCTGCACTAAACCCACCAACCTGCCACCCTGAATACCTTCCCTGAAGCTCTGCTTGTAACTTATTTCTGATATTGCAAGTGAAACCAAGCTGGGAAAGCAAGACTTCTTTTGAGAATGAAGGACAGACTTTTTTTTTTTTTCCTTATTCTCATCATGTCTTTTTCCTCCCCAGCTAGGACTGTGCAGGCACCTGTCTGCAGCTCATTGTCCTTGCAGCTCAAGTATGCCATGTTATTTTCCCAGAGATAATATGCTTTCTCCTTAGCCACTAAGGGATGAAGAATCCTGGGCTGCCCAAGAAAAAAAATTTATTACCCATCCCTTTTCATCACTGTCCAGTAGCTCAAATAAAGGCCAAAACAATATTTCCAAACAACTTTGCTCATGCAGACAGTCCGTCATATGCTGGCGTGGCTGAGCTGTATGTAAGTGTGTGAGAAATGACCCTGCACCTCCAGACTGCATTTAATGTTCTGCTACACCAGTCAATAAGCAAAATACTCACAATCACATACTAAATTTATATCCAAAAAGCCACACGAATCCGATTCAACAGCAGTTGAGCAGCAAGGGAGTGCTGCCCATGAGAAGGAGCATGAAGCATCTTCTCAAAAGTGTAAGTCTGGATTCTACAGGTAGATGGCTTTACAGGTTTTTTTTCTTATTGATTTATTTCTAAATTCAAAACTGCTATTTGTGATTGGCCATCAGTAATGCAAGATGCCTTTAAAATGACAGTTATTCCTTTCATTCCACTATAAAAAGTGACAAGAACAATTCTTTGCATTTTTATGCTAAACTGAGTTATGGAAAAATTCTAGTAACCTAAAGCATATTGCACTGTGTCTAACTAAATCACTGATTCCAGCAAAGAAGTCAGTCAATGACAGCTCAAAGTCATATGGCCAATCAGGCAAGAAAAATAAAATATCTCTAAAAATCAGAGCCTGGATTTATGGTCCTTCAGTTAAGAGCTGACCAAGTTGTTAAACAGGTATTTAGAAAATGCTTTGATTTGCTATTAAAACTAGTTCTAGTTTAAAAAGATCTCTTGTTGATTGTATTAATGTCCTCTGGTATTACACATATGGGCTGAAACCTCCTTTTACCACGTACGACAGTGCAGGTCAGATCCCAAAGAAACATGTTGTGAGGATCGCATCAGTAGAAGAAATAATGGGGTCTATAACACACCTTGACAACTGTCAAAAATGTGTGATTTTTTTTATGAAGAAATGCAATCTTTTTAAGCCTGACTTTTGATGTCGTACAGCACTGCCCCATATGTCCAACCAAATGCCATTTTTAAACCCTGAGGATATATTTAGCACAACATACATCATCCTGCTGTCGTCATTCCACTGAACAAAGCAAAACACAGGATCATGCTAAATGATGCATCCTCAGCCTGTGTCAAGAGCACAGCAGAGAAAGGACCGCAATACCAATGAAGTTTAAAATGCAGTCAAACAAGCTAAAGAAATAAGCAGAAAGACAAATATCAATGGGTTTGAATTATGAAGAAAGAATGGAAACATAAAACA
This sequence comes from Apaloderma vittatum, assembly GCF_000703405.1. Taxonomy (NCBI): domain Eukaryota; kingdom Metazoa; phylum Chordata; class Aves; order Trogoniformes; family Trogonidae; genus Apaloderma; species Apaloderma vittatum. The sequence continues at coordinate 47,329 of NW_009724581.1, read as the reverse complement.
TGCTGACATACGAACCATATCTGTTCCTGACTAATCTCTGCTGCCCTGCCATTCACATACGGCACCATCTGATCTTTCAAGTTTCTGCATGCATGACAAGCTCTTGGCTACAGCCTGGGCTGGCGCAGCCAAATCTTTGCGATTCCACCTGGGCAGGCCAGAATGCAAGTTATCACTTCCGACTGGCACAATTTCCTATGTCCAGAGTGACACTGCATGACAACTGCATGCCTCATTACACCAGCCAAGAAATTAATGTACACCACCAGCCCAGTACAGCTTATTGCCATCTCAGAAGATGCATGAATTCAGCTAGCAAAATTCAAAACTGACCAAGTTTTTGGACTTTGTTTTTTAAGTGCGACATTTAGCAAAAAATAAAATTTAACAGGTTTAGCGAGGAGCTGTACTCAACATCCATCACAACAAATCATTTCTTCATCTCACCTTTCTGCTAATAAACCATCTTTCTGAGGCTGCGTTCTTTGAAGTACATCAATTATATTAGAATAGAATCATAGAATCATGGAATTGTCAGGGTTGGAAGGGACCTTAAAGATCATCTAGTTCCAACCCCACTGCCATGGTCAGGGACATCCCCCGCTAGATCAGGCTTCTTAGAGCCCCATCCAGCCTGGCCTTAAAAACTTCCAGGGATGGGGCTTCCACCCCCTCTCTGGGCAACCTGTGCCAGGGTCTCACCACCCTCATGGGGAAGAACTTCTTCCTCATGTCCAATCTGAACCGATCCATCTCTAGCTTCAATCCATTCCCCCTAGTCCTATCACGGCCCGACATCATAACAAGCCCCTCATCAGCTTTCTTGTAGCCCCCTTGAGATACTGGAAGGCCACAATAAGGTCTTATCTGAGTCTTTTTTTCTGCAGACTGAACAGCTCCAACTCTCTCAGTCTGTCTTCATAGGAGAGGTGCTCCAGCCCTCTGAGCATCCTCATGGCCCTTCTCTGGACATGCTCCAGCACGTACTGGATCATAAAGGATGAAGCCCTCTTTCCCCAATGAATTTGAGTGTGCATGTTTTTCCTCAGGCAGAATGCTGGATCCGCACCCTACCTTTTCTGGGACAGGTCTGTCAAGAAGGAAATCTTAGAGGTGCAGCTATAGGCTGTCCCTCTGTGAAAGACAAGATGGTGGGGAAGAAAACCAGCCTGGCTCAACAGAGACATTTGGCTGGAACTTAAGGAAGAATAGAGTTTATGACATTTGGAACTAGGGGCAATAACTTAGGAGGATGACAAGGATGTTGTCATACAGGGAGAAAATTAGAAGGGCCAAAGCCCAACCAGAAGTAACTGACTACTTCAAGTAAAAGACAAGGTGAATAGCTTAGCAGATGAAGGAAAGGCTGTGGATGTTGTCCACCTCATCTTTAGTAAAGCCTTTGACACTGTTTTGCATAGCATTCTGCTGCAGAAACTGGCTGCTCACGGCTTGGATGGGTGTATTCTTCACTGGGTAAAAAAACCTGGTTGGATGGCCAGGCCCAAAGAGTGGTGGTGAATGGAGTTAAACTCAGTATTGGGACCAGATCTGTTCAATGTCTTTATCAATGAGCTGGATGAGGGGATCAAGTGCACACTCAGTAGTTTTGCAGATGATACCAAGGGTCAGGCTGGATTCCTGGGGCTGAGGCAAATGATATGAGTTTCAATAAGGCCAAATGCTGGGTCCTGCACTTCGGCCACAACAAGCCCTGGCAGTGCTACAGGCCTGGGGAGGAGTGGCTGGAGAGCTGCCAGGCAGTGAGGGACCTGGGGGCGTTGATGGGCAGTGGCTGAACATGAGCCAGCAGTGTGCCCAGGGGGACAAGAAGGCCAACGGCATCCTGGCCTGGATCAGGAATAGCGGGTCCAGCAGGATCAGGGAAGTCATTGTCGCCCTCGATTCAGCACTGATGAGGCTGCACTTTGAATCTTGTGTTCAGTTTGGAGCCCCTCCCTCCAAGAAAGATATTAAGGTGCTGGAGTGTGTCCAGAGAAGGGCAACAAAGCTGGTGAAGGCTCTGGAGAACAATTCCTGTGAGGAGCAGCTGAGGGAACTGGGATTGTTTAGCCTGCTGAAGTGGAGGTTGAGGGGAAACCTTATCGCTCTCTACAACTACCTGAAAGGAGGTTGTAGTGAGCTGGGGTGTTGGTCTCTTCTCCCAAATAACAAGTGATAAGATGAGAAGAAGTTGCACCAGAGGAGATTTAAATTGGATACTAAGAGAAATTTCTGCACCAAAAGGTGTGTCAAGCACTGCAACAGGCTGCCCAGTGGAGGAGTCACTATCCCTGGAAGGATTTAAAAGATGTGCAGATGTGGTGCTTGAGGACATGGTTCGTTGGTAGACTTGGCAACATTAGCTTGATGTTTATAGACTTGATAACCTTCAAGGTCTTTTCCAACCTAAATGACTCTATGATTCTATATGGGGTTTACTCAGTTTTTAACTAGGGTATAGAACGTACTTAAAGATACACTTCAAAGAGATACTTCAGTATCTGAAACTGCTGATCAAGCTTAGGCTGGTAATTCTGTCCAGCACTTACCTACAAGAACAATAAGTGGTCTTTGTGTTGAACAATATGAGCAAAAACATCATCTAGTAAAGCAACAATAGTACAGTGAACTGTATTTTATAATGTTGGAATGTATAGCCCCAAGTTTGCTCACTCAGCTTGTGGCCATGGTGCAGTACTCCTTGATAGACTGCAGGTATCCACACCTGATAGCCACTATTTCTCACAACAGTTTGCTTAGAGCTCGCATTGAGACACAAAATAACTTGCCAAAGCAATGCCAAAAAACACCAGAACGAACAGCAGAACTGCCAAAGCCTGGTTCCCTGTAGACCCATGCTTCTGTGCTCCTCTGCATCATAAAGTCACCTTCACTGAGCAAAAGCAATTAAGCACTGGGGTTAATTTGGACCTATAATTCAGCTGTTGCCAAACAAAACACAAAGTTTTTTGTAAAACTGGTAGATATTCAAATTACATTTGAGAACTCTCCCACTCTTGTAAATTTGGCTTAGGTTGCCCAATAGGTTAAAAATGTAGTACAGAGTGAGAGAGATAAGTGCAAGCGCAGAAAGCCTCATTCTACAGGAATCAGTCTAAAAATAGAAATAAATGCAGCAAATAGGACCTGAATTCATAGTAGAGATGTGGAAAAATTGGATTTTGCTCTCAGATGAGATAACTGCCTAAAGATTTGACATTAAATGAAATCCCTTCTCACAGAAATCATCTTAGTCAGAAAATTCACGTTCCTTTCCAAATATATTTGGAGTGGAAATGGTTAATTTTGTTTTATTCCTTTAATGTCCAAATTAAGACACTTCTATTAAATAAGCAAAGAATTTTCTGTGTTGGTTTGGGGGACTATTGTTACCATTAGCTTGATGCACAGTCCACCCAATTCTTTCCATCTAACATCGTCAAGCTTAGATTAAAAAACATCCATACATAGACTATTTTGAATTTTTACAGTCTTAACTAAGGGCAAATAGTTCTCTCACTTCTCTCCATGACAGGCACGTTATTTCCCTTGTGCGTTTTTAGAATACATATACTGTGCCTTTGTTTTCTTCTACAGCTAACTACAGCTTCAGTTTCTTTTACAAATTTAAAAAAAAAAAAGAGAGGCTATTGATCTATTTAAAACCTACCACACCCAAATGAAGCATTTTCCAGCATAGCAAGGGGTACATCATGCATGTAAGCTCATTTTTGGAGATCATCTCTGCCCAAAGGACAAGCCGAGCCACTCGCCCATATCTCTGGGCAAATTTGTTCGTACTTTTTCTAGTATAAATTCACCAGTTACTTCTCTTTATCCCAAAAGCTTTGCTTATACATTGTTATTATTACTAGACCCGGTACCAAAGATTACGCTGTACAGATTGTGCTGTGTCAAACTGGGAGATCATTTCAGCTTTTAATTAGGGGTTTTTTTTAAGAATATCACAGTGCTTCAGACAATCTCAATGGACAATAACATTTCTGCAGTGAAATATTTCCCTGTTGGCTTTCCAAGTTGGTGGTTTCTCTCTGCAAATGCTTCACTTGCGTTTGACTTTTATGACAATTTAGTAACATGCCGAACTCCATCACAGTTTGCCTAAAGCTCATTAATTTGGAAACTTTTGGCATGCATGGGAAATCGTTGCGAAGGGCCAGGTTACCCACTTCCATTCTGCTGTGCTCCCTGCTGCTGTACGTGAACAAAACCTCAATTTCTTCTTAGCGGTGCTTTGTTTCACAGTGTTTGCCGGGTGGCAGAGCTCCCATACCCGCTTATTTTTTGCTTATTTGAAACACTGCTGCTATACTCAAGGGGACTTTGAACTCTGCTCTTCTTGTAGGCAAAAGAAGTAAGACCTGAACTGCCAAAACAACTCCATACAAATACAGGGAAAAACAAAAAAAAAATCAATAGAGTGGAGATGAATATAGTCCAGGCTCTTGCCCACTGAGGGAGCAAACAGCATTGCCATGAGAGCCCATGCATCAGCACATCTGAGATTCTGATGAAAGTCTTCCATCTCAGCTCACCACCCCTCATCATCTTGGCTATCTTCTCACAGCGTAACAAGGGAAGAAGAACAAAATAAGACTTCAGGGGTGAAACATCTGAATTTCAGCTGGAAGAAGATCCATAGAGCAAGCAGGGGATGGCATCAGGATGAAGAGTAGAAGGGTAGAAGAGAAGAGAAGTGGGAATCAGAGAATAATCTATTTAGAGAGAGGAAATACTCTGTACCAGGTATACTGCCAGAAAAACAAGCAGTGATAGCAGCACTTGTCACATATACTAATTATTTCTGCTACCAAACAGAACAAAATGTGTGAGACTGAAAACTAAACTAAACAATCTAGGCACAGGAATCAGCTTCTGGTCTTGACTGCGAGTTCCTTCAGACAACAAGGACTATAAAACTCCAGGACACAAGAATAATTTCTGGGGAATCAGACTGATGCCCATGGCTTCAAATACAGAATATATTCATAGCAGGAAGGTTGAAGGGCAGAGCTTGCTTGATATGGTAAAGTATACTTTTTTTTTTTCCTGTAGTGCAAATACTTAGATTTGTTACCCAGAATGCCTGGAGTAGCTACCCAGAAAAACATTTTTTCATAACGCGTGGCTTGACTTACTCTGAATCCAAATAAGTTTTCTGTCATTACACTACAAAACTGTACACTAAGAATAAAACAGTGCTTCAAGATAAGAGTGCAAGTACTGCAGGCACTCATGTATGTGCATTGTCTATGCGTGTCACACAGCATCAAGATGACATACAGTCTTCCACCCCATTCTGCGAAGTATTAAATATTTAAAGCATGGTCACCCCTTCTGTCGCAACTACAGCAAAGAGATTTCCCCAGAGATGGACTTTCTCCTCCTCTTATCAATTTTTCCGTGATCCCTTCGCTAAAGAAGCCTCCAAGTCATTAACGATATCCTTTCTAAAGCACCTACTTCTGTTTGGAGAAATGCTGCGATGCTTGTAGCATTTTATGAGCAGATGACACCACTGCTTTGACAATAATGTGCTGAGATGAAAACACCTCACTTGTCTTTAAACAACAAATACTCCCCTTGCCTAATCATGGTCATAGCGTAGCATGAAAAGCGTCAGACTATTAAACCCTATTTTTAACTATGACAATACATTTAGGTTTTTTGTTTTCGGTATTGCATAATCACCTTGATTTCACTAGAAGCTATCCTAGAGGTAGATTTTCTGAGATTAGCTTCTCCACACTGCAAATAAATCACTCAGATGAGCAGCCAGGCTTGGCAAGAACACAGAATTTTACTTACATGTAACATTCTTCTTGCTTCATTCTACATATATCTACTAATTCTATCTAAACAAGACTTTGCTGACTTCCAGGTCTTGTTCTGTGCCTTTCTTGCAAATCTAAAGAGGCACAGCAAGCACTTCAGAACCTTTTTTTTTTTTAACTACTTTTTTACACTTTTTTCCAATGATAAATATTCAATTTGTCCTCTTGGCTCTGCAAATGTAAATACCACCTGATAAGTACTCTTCTTTATCATCTTCCCAGGCTATTGACAAAAAAAAATTAATGCCAAAATTCTTACATTTTACAAGGATTTTTACTGGAACAGGTTCTGAAGCACTTTAAACACTTCAAACTGACTGCATAAACTATAAAATAAATTCTGCCTTTCCCTTCCCACATACAAAGTTCTGGCTCTGTAAGAAGAGTGAGGGCATAAGCCACGGTGACATGCTGAATTTCAAGGCTCAGATGGAACACATAGAGGACAGCTAGATGTCTATGCAGAAAAGACACTATCATTTTCTCTTGGGAATTTCCCTGTGCCCAGAGGGGAGTTAAAGCAAATACTGCTTACTTCTTTCAGTCATTGCTATAAAATGTTGATTCTAGAACAGAGGAAGAGGTTCTTGGATGAATTTCAAAGGGAACATCCCATTCCTTTCGACATTTAAAGAGCTTTTAAATGACTCTTTTGGGGTCATGCCTCTAATGTGCAAGAAAATCCTAATTTTCAGTAAAATTCAAAGGAAAAATAAATAGGCTTTGGTGTTATACTTAAGCATCCAGATAAATCACCTGATAATCTGAAGTCTTAAGCAACCAGCAAGTCCCAAAATATTGTTTGGCGCTATATGTCATAATTGCTACATAAATTCAGGAGAACTGCAGGGGCGCTGCAGGATTTTTTTGGGAGGGGGTTGGGTTTGATTACTTTTTCCCTATACAAAATTTTTTTATCAACCACAGTTTAGCATTGTAACATTGGTAACACTGATTTACATGAATCTATTAGCAAACCTAAAAAACCCAATGCCACCAAAATGTCTTTGTCATTAACACATTATTATCTGAAATTTCTGAAATTTAACATTGGTTTGAGACTCCCTTCCCAACCTGAAAATCATTCAGGCAAAAACCAAGTAACACAATAAGACCAATATCTGAACTTTTTTTTTAAAAAAAAAAACAAACCACAAACCAACAAACCAGAAATAAAACAAGTATGATTGTCAAAAATCACTAAATAGTCTGTAGAAATGGAGGCTCCAGCGGATGTGGCCATCAACAAATAACTTATTAAGATTAGGTGATACACAAAAACAATTGCCTAAATAAAACATATTTTAAGTGGATTTAACTACTTATGCAAACAGTGCCTTTTCAAACACACCAGTAGAAGTATACATGAGCAACACAGCAATTTTATGGTTGGACTCAATGATCTTAAAGATGTTTTGTTTTCTAACCTAAACGATTCTATGTCCAGTACTACACAGCTATAGTGCTTCTCCTCAGCTGCCAAAGATACAGAACCAGAAGAGTCCTCCAGTATCACAGCTGTATGGGAATGATGCCAAAGCTTAGCAGAGGCAGAGATACAACTCCTGCAATAGCTTTATGTTATTTTCATATTAGCAAGGATAATTAACCCAGACAGAGAGAAGAAAGAAGTTGTTTAATATGGGCAGAAGGTCTGGAAGGATATTAAACCTCTCCTGGTCCTTGCTTAGCACCCTGGGTCACTAGGCTTGTCCCTCTTACCTTGCCAAAGTAAAACAAACAAACAAAAAAAAACCATGCCAAAAAGAAGTGTTGAAATGAAAAATGTGGCCTTTCAGTTTGTTGTTTTCACAGACTTAAAGAGAAGCTACATCTGTCCACTTACGAGCAGAACATCACTTAAGTTACAGTACCACAATCGTTTTTCAAGGTTGTTTTGAGTTAAAAGTTAAAATTCTTCCTTTTTAGTTGGCAGAGAGAGTTAGGATATGGTTCCCACTGAAGCAAATGCTTTGATGAGCAGCACCCTCATCCCAAATAAATAGATGCCTGGTGGCCATAATGCGAGCTTGCACCACCTCAGGTGTAGAAACCTATAGTGAAGATATCTGTAGGTTGGAAATATGAATTGTCTTGGTCTTTTCTTGCAGATTCAAGTCTTATATCACTCTCAAGCAGCAAATGCCTCTGCTCTCCCTCTCCCACAGGCCTTTTCTGATTGCTTCCTCTTCTGGTAAAAGTTTCCCTGTCCTGAAACCCCGCGGGAGTT
>NW_009724581.1:33290-39210 GCF_000703405.1 Apaloderma vittatum | reverse complement strand
CCCTACACATAGTAGGAAATACACATTTAAAAGACACATTTTATGATTCTGCAGATAGCACTGATGATCGCTGTTAGGAAGCATCAGCAAGCTGCATTCTGTTCTTAATTTTTGGCACTGACGTGAAGATTCCATTTGGTAATGCATCTGCCGGTGCTGGGGAGGTGTTTGAAAGGTGGGAAAGAGGGTAGTTTCCCTCTTCCAGCATATGTTGCTATTATTTAGTGACTTCAATATGAATTCCAACGTAGGGGTGTGTGCAATCACTAGTTATGGTCAATGGGACCTTCTGTTCTGCCGTGCGCTCTACTCCTGTGTGTACTGCAGCTGTATCACCTACAGACACTTCTTCCCAACATTTAAGTAGTCTATATGGTCTTAATAACCTGCTAGCAAACAGCACAACAATTACATATGAGTAAAAACAGGCTAGCTTTTAAAAATCTTTAGCCCAAATCTGCTTTAGATGCTTTTGCTTCACTTTGTTTCTAGGCAGGCAAAAATGAAACTTCTCTTTTTCTTTCCGGAAAAAAACCAGTAGAAACTTCATTCTGTTTCCTTTTGTACTAAATAGTGTAGAAATATAGCCTGAAAATAAATTTTTAAAAAATAAGAAATAATTCATCTTGTGATCCTGGCTTCTGCTCACACCAAATTTCTTCTAAGAATATGCATTTCCTGCTCACGGTTCTGTTAATTCCTGCAGCACTCTTATGTTATGTTCATTAACTTCCTTTCAACACCACTGCAGATTATTTCCATGCACTTGGAAAAAAAAAAAGGTGCAAATGGAGCATAAAACAGAGCAGGGACTACAGAAATTTGTTAGCTTAACAATGAAGCTCCAGGAGCAATAACATTTTCAAACAAATGCAACAAAAAAATCCTCCTACACTGCAGTGTAACAATCGATTTGTTTGCCTAGAAAACTTCTAAAACTCCTGTAAGAGAAAAACAATAAAAAATAAGAAAGACAAATCAACAATATCAAGAGATGGAAATTCTTAGCAAAAACTCCCTACAGCAACTGGCAGGCAAAAAAGAAAGTTTCCAATTAAAAACAACAATTAGCATCCCCATCCTAACTTCAGCAACTTTGACCCCTTTTGCATGAGTTTTCATCCAGGAAATTTCCAAAAAGAAGTACCAAAGTTGGTGTGTTTTTTGCCAGAACTGTACTCAAAGTGTAGAATTTCTGGTAAAAACTGGAAAGCTGTAGGACATTGGAATGCTCCCTGCTTCAGAGGGAGCAACCTGAATGCCTTAACTGCACCACAAAATCATGAATAAGATTATACTTGCATGCACGTGCCTACAAATTCAGCTGTTTTTGCATGCAAGTATCTACACATTTGAGAGAGAGGGGAAGGGAGGAGTTTACAGGCATAAAGAAATATAAATACAGGCACGAAGAGTGAACCCATCACTCCTGATAGTGAACCTGTGCCCTTGTTTCCCTAAAATAAGGTTCACTGTGAAGATGTATTTCATTAAAAATACCACAAGTTCACAATAAATAGCTTCCCACCAAAAGAAATCTTTAATAAAGACAGATGCTCTCCAGATGCATCAGTGCCTGTTCACTTTTCTCCTTTCTAATTAAAAGACCATTCTAACTTCTGGCTGCAATTCTCCCTGTTCAAGTGCAGTGTTTTCCAGGGGGTTGCAATGACTTGATTCTGCACATGCTCCCGCACAGGGTATCACATCTGCAACTGTAACTTCGCCTCAGATTCCAATTTACTCTATAATGTATTACATGGCAGAAATTCATTCAGCTGATTTCCATAATGACAACAGTAACTGAAAAAAGTACTTGGCTACCAAACCAAAATGTGACATCTATATCGAGGTAAACACCCAAGTCCTGTGAATACTTTATTGGCAGACACACTATTTTAGCTTCAAAATAAATTTTCCCCAATAGTAGCTTTTATTTCATTTCAAATCCATCAGCTCTTCTAGCTTCTAATTCCCAGAGCTGCCCCTTCGAGTTTTTAATCTTATCTTCCTGCTGTGAAAGTGCTGTAGACCAGCACTTTTAAACACAATAATGCAACAGTTTTTGAAAGCTATATAAATCGTGTGAAAGACTATCCTATTAATTCTCTTTCTCATTACCAATTTTTCTCTTTTATTTACAGGGCTTGGGGACTTCAAAATTCAGTTATTTCACGGGAAGAAAGAACCTCAATTTCACTGGGACCTCGCCTCTGGCTCTTGACATTTTCAGAAATCTGTTGGACAACAACATTTGGGTCAGCCCAGACATGGAAATTATGCTAAACCTAAACCAGATCAATTCCAGTTTGTACCTTTTAGATAATGACTTTGTGCTCAAGGCGCTTTACAGATACACTAGCAAAAAAAAATAAAATAATTCTATCTTCAGAGTATCAGGCTGACCATACTAAGAAAACCTTGCCTAGAAAACAGGATGGTAAACTTATTAAAGAGTACCAGAGGGTAAAGAACAAACTTACAAAGACCAATACCTTTTTTTCCAGGTAGAAAAGAAATTATCCTGTGAGCTGTAACTAGACACCTTTCCTGGCTTAGATGCAAACATCTACAAGTAACAGACACAGAGGACCTGAAAGTAAGTGTTTACTAAAATACCATTGCTGAGTTCAGCTAATTAACTGAGTGCAAGCCTAATGTTTTACAAGACTTTTAGTTTTTAAAAATGAATACTCAGAGGAGGAAAAGGATTAAGATGACACCACATGCCATTAATGAGCCACTGCTGAAATATTTTGTCTTCTGCTCTGAGTTAGGAGGACCGACCGAAGCTCTCTGGAAGTTATGAATACTAAACTAAAAAAACTTGTCTCTGAGGCAGCAAGTTCTTGTTGATATTGTAACCTTTTGCACCACTTCAATCTGGGCCACAAAACTCGTCCAACCATCTGGATAAGTATTTCCCCAGACCAGCCTCCTTTTCCCTTCAGTATTGCAGTGACAGCTGGAAACCATCTAAGAAAAGGAGTTTTGCATCTCTCCAAGCCCCCTGAAAAGAGAAGTCACACAAAACCCTGTGTTCGCCTACTCAAGGTAAAAAACTGATTTTGCTAGAATATATGAGCTTATAAACATCTAACATCTGCAAAGGTGGTCAACTTACAACACCAAATGACCTCCACTAACGCAAAGTACAATATCCACCCAATCTCTCACATTCCCATTTGAGGCAGTGTCCCCATCTCACGATTAAAACTAGAAACGGATCGATTCAGACTGGATGTTAGGAAGAAGTTCTTCCCTTATGAGGGTGGTGAGACCCTGGCACAGGTCACCCAGAGAGGGGGTGGAAGCCTCATCCCTGGAGTTTTTAAGGCGAGGCTGGATGGAGCTCTGAGCAGCCTGATCTAGTGGGGGATGTCCCTGCCCACGGCAGTCGGGTTGGAACTAGATGATCTTTAAGGTCCCTTCCAACCCTGACAATACTACGCTTCTATGATTCTATGATCTCCCCAATTTCAGACTTCAATGGCATCGAGTGCCTTTGCAACTACGTAGACATTTCTGAAATCTCATCGGCTAAAAAGTTTCTCGCCTGAGTCCCATTCAAAAATAAACCTTCAAAGATCCCTGTACCCTTGGGCTGTGCTCAGTTCCTCCTTGTCACACATTCGGGTTTGCTGAAAGAATTAATTGGCTTTGTGGAGCATGAAGAAACAGAAATGGCAATATGTACCTCAATTAGACTCTGTTTTTAAAACCATTTTTAAACTTCATAAATTATGAGACTTTAAGGACTTTTAACAAGTTTGCCTGATTCACTTTGATCAAACAAGGTTAGGGACTCATTATATCGTACATGCAGCAGTTTAACAATATTAAAATGTACCATCAAGTCAATCTTTCTGTAAGCGACTTTGAAGCACACAGTGAGCAGATCTAAAAAGCCCTATAATTTGTAACTGGCAATCATCATTCTGGTAACACTGTAAAAGGCTTTCTTAATTCCACTGGTGTTTAAATTCATGAGCCAAAACACATCATAAGTTGTCTTTTATTGCTGTCAAGCACAACGATACAGATTCTCTTATTCAGCCTTTTGCGACTTATCAGGATCCTCTCAGTGTTTCCGAAGTGTTTGCTTCACCGAACAGCCAATTGAGACTCTCTCATTTTTATGGTAGAAAGACACAGCACATAGAGTAACAACCTTAAAGCCTGCAGTCATAACCCACTGGCTCTTTATAACCAAACTTACATCAGTTCTTAATTAATAGCCATTTTTTAGCATGGCAATGATAGAGAGTGAGAGCTCCAACTCAGAAAGAAAATGCCACCTTCTGCCAGAAAACTGAGAATGCTTTGCCATGCTCTGCCAGTGCCTAAAGGGAGTATAAATGGACTGAGGAGGAAACACGTGATGCCTCACCAATAAAATAATCTGGCATCACTAAGGGACCGGTAGCTACGGCTCCACTGAAAAGATCAATAAATGTGCAAATAGCAGCCTCTTTAGAAATGATTGCCTTCTCTCCAATATGTGGTGACAAACTCAGTGACAGCATCTACTTCATGCTACCAGCTTCATTAAATAAATCAGACTATCCTTATTCACCGGCAAAGTCAACGCCAGAAGTCTATGGAAAATATTGATTTTTCTTGACTATGTTCAGGTCAAAGATGCAATGCAATAAAATAGCTTAAGACAACTACTCTTCCAGCTTGTAATTAGAGCCTTGAAACCATGTTTCTAGGTCCTGGTTTGGGATTCTGTTGTCAATTCACTCTGACCTTAGGCAAGCAAATTTCAACACTCAGGAACTTGCTCCTTGCTGTAAAACAAGCACAGTTAACTGATCTCAGAAGGCTGCTTGTTTGGCTTTGAGACTTTTTGCTCTTTTAAGTTTTAATGACTGAATAAAATCCATTTCGGTCTGAGTTTGTTAGATAAAATGCATCCGCAAGAAAAATCATTATATGTGAAAGATTATGCATCTGCGCATCCATGCCAGGAGTTGAGACTCCCTGTACACCAAGGGAGAAAAACAGGCTCTCCTGAGGATCATTTGCAGAAACCACCCTGCACCACAAGTGAGAGAGGTTTTTCTTGCATTGCCTCCCCTGGGAGAACTCACATACATTCCTGAAAATGGAAAAAGCTTCAAAGAGCAAAGAGACGCCGTTAAGAAAGTTAAATCAAGGAAACAAGAAATAGTGATCTTGATTTTGTTTTCAGGCAAGATGCGGAACTATATCCCTGCTATCACAAAGACCAAAATCAGCCAGAAAATTGTGGATACATAAATGGTAGTGAGTGGTCATCCCATAAAAGGTACTCCTGCTGTCCAAATGAAAAGAACTTCACCCCCCTGTGATACACAAAATGTAGTTTGGCATAAAGGGATACAACAGATTAGAAATAGAGTTTATAACGAAATTTAATACTCTCAGATCTAACTTATATATTCAGTATTTAATACACAGCAGAGATACAAAAGCTCATTGTGCCAGACCTTTCATATAGCTTAGAACAATCTTTACTAAATAGACACATTGGATTTTTTTTCTTGTTGGATTATTTGATCCTTCTTTAATTATTTTTTAATCATTAGCACAGTACAAGCACCACTCTTTTAATCACTGCAGACTGCAGCTGATGTCTGGTGCATCTACCTCAGCTAACAGCTACAAGGAGAACCCTTGATTCACACAGTGCACAGAAAAAGAACAAAAAATAATCTTCAGATACTGCAGGTTTTTAACATGAAGAGAGTTCACTGTTTTAGGAGGAGTAGCAGAAGAAAAAATGTGTTCACCTCTTCAACAGAGTCTTATTTGGTCTTCTAATGCCCTGCAACTTTAGGTGGTGACTTCTGCAGAATTCCTGTGTGACTCCAAAATGTGAAGGATAAATCTTTTCACTAAACTCATGCTCAGCCTTGACAACAGCTGGCATTCC
>NW_009724581.1:0-33259 GCF_000703405.1 Apaloderma vittatum | reverse complement strand
CAGACTGGATGAAACAGTTCTCTAAAATGTTTTAGTAAGTAAGTCTTCCAAATTCAAACTGGCAGTCTGCATTAGGATCAAGCAAACATTAGCAAGCCACATTACAAATTCAGCCTGTTCCACCCTCTTTTCTCATGTTGTCCACTTTCATTTTTTGGACTAGAACCTCAGTTTTGTGGCATTTCTACTATAACTTTTTTCCTAGCTTAAGGGCTGAACAGTTAAGGCATAGCAGTGTGCTTTTATGAAGTGTCAAGCATCCTTAACTCCCTTGCACATAACAGATTCACGAATTCACACGAAGTCCTTGGACCATTTGGACTCTGTGCCTCAGCTTTGAAGCAAGGAGAGCAATCATCTTGTCTCCCATTTCCGAGAGTACAGCCCGTGACAGCAGTGTGCTGATTGTGCTTGCCTAACTCTGTGATTTCAAGGTGATTTACAATTTTGGGGGCACTGTACACCCACCTGCTGAGAGTTAAACAAAACTTCTAGCTTTCATTAGTCTTTGGGTAATCACATAGCTCTGGAAGAACCCACAGTTCATATGTACCAAAAATAACCAGCCTATCACGTGGACGTAAATGTTTATTCCTCTCTTCCTTACGGAGAACAGAGAAATAAAAGGATAGTTCTCAAGTCCTAATGTTGGTGCCAACTCTCCATATTTTTTTCAGTTTTGGTTTAATATTTTCCCAGCAGTACTCTACAGAGCAGCTGCATCCCAGACATTGTGAGCATCAGCTATATGGAGTTTCAGGACTATTTTGAAGACATAAACGCTATTCAGGAGTGAAATATCAAAACCATAGGATTTTAAATCTTCAGATCTCATTTTTGCTAGGTAGGATACAAGAGGCACACTTGGGTCGTTAAACTGTCTCTCCTCAGAATATACTTGTATATCAAGTTCCAGAGGGAGCTTGATTCCCCTGGAAAACCACCTGCTCCTCCAGCCAACTGATGCCGTGAAAAGCTGAAATCAGGACTCAATAGTTTCAGTGACTATTAAGCAGGTACGTCTTATAGCAGTGCTGGAAGCACAGGGGATCGCCCTGCCTAATGTGCGTGCCGTAGAGAGTCAGATGCATAGCTTACATGCAGGTTATAGATACATATTCACAATATTTCCAAGAAATGATTAACATAGTTATTATTTTGTGAGAATTCATTATCATAGGTTACCACCCACTCCCATATGCACATTATAGTCTCTTGGTGGGCTTCAGAGATATCTGGTGGTCATATACTCCATCCTCCTTTTCCTCACCGTGTTCTTTTGGTGAACTATAGCCTGTACTCCCTTGCTCTTGCTGACAGTATTGAGGCACCCTGTGCCTGTTTATCTCAGAGCAGCCTTGCATTCTTGAGATAATTCCCGCTCAAAGCATTACAACATGTGTACATCTCCATCTCACAATGCCATTGTTACACAGCTCATTGCTGCTGCTTGTTAAAAGGGTTTTAGCCAATGCATTTCCACTGGGCTCTCGCTTCACAACAGAGCACGCCGCTTACTTGGGCTCTTGTGAAACCTTAAGGTTAACATCAGGCTGCCATTGCCTCATTTCATACTTAAGGTCAACTCCACCACGAGAGAACTGACAAGAGTGCAATATATAGCCATATATATATAGCAATATATATTTATATATAGCCATATATATATATATGTGCATGTATAAAGACCCCAAAGCTAGCTTTGTTACCGGTGCCCAGGTTGGCCCCGGTGGGGTTGCACCATGGGCTGATTCACCTCTACCTCGCACAGCAGGATCAGAGCACAGCATCAGCAAGAGCACACAGAGAAGAGCTCCTCTTCCATCTCCAAAGCACAAGTGCCATCCAAGTGTGGCCTTTTGTACTACAAAAAAAAAAGCTTCTCGGTGAACAAACAGAGATTTTTTTTTTTTTCAGCAGTGGGAAGACACAGTTCGAGAACACATTTCACTGTAAGCAAAGTGCTTTTTGGTTTCTCACCTTGACACCCACATGCTGTGCAAACTCTTTATGCCCTGGTGCAAACATAACCATTTCAATCTACAATGGGTGCCAGGTTTAAAACTAGGAGTAATTATTTTATTTTTTTTATCATAGTGCACGAGGCAGCTCTCAAAACTGATCAGAACAGTCAATGGCTGCAAGCAAAAAGCAAGCAGAGAGAGATAAAACAATACCGCACCGCCTAATGAAATAGCTGCCCTGAAGTCTTTACTTTTGGGTTCTTTCACTGTAACTTGTTGTCTTGAGTGCTCTAAGCCCAGAAACTTGTTTTCATACTCATCTGGAAAAAAAAAAACTGCATAAAGCACTACTCATAGCGTAACTAGAATGTATTCAGCTTATTAAAACTGTTCTTATAATTTAGCTTTACGAAACTGTAGGAAAATCAAGAGATTCAACACAAATACAAAATACAAATTTACGACATCGCAAGCAGGCAAAGTGCAGAAGGAAAAGCAGGAATATACTGAAACCTACATTTTCTTTCAAACCATCAAGATCAACGTGTAACGGTTAATGTTAGGTCCTTCCAACCAACGCAAAGCACCAGCTAAAAAATACGAATAGCCTTAATCACAACGGTCATCTCAAAACATCACATGGCTTGACAAAGACAACTATGGGACAATCCATGAGCTTGTACCTTCTGCAGAAGAGCTGGGAACTCCAGTACCTCCAAATGAGCTGGAGTTTCCCCCACAACACCAAAAAATAATTAAAAAAAAAAAAAGACAGCTTTTTGAAACTTTATATCCGGTCCTGGCTGTGCTGAGGGAAATGCAAATAACAGCTCTCTGATTATTAGGAAAATCGACTTCTCAGCTAAGGAATAGGTTTACACAGACAACACAGACAGGGTTCTTTGCAAACTGCTGTCTCTTTTTCTCTTTTTTTTTTTAAAGAAATGTGAGATTCTGTTCACTCTCTGCTTTTGAAACAAGGATTGCAAAGCTTCAAATCAACAAGAAAAGAAAGGAAATGCAATACTGAATAAAGCTGCATTTGACTGTCTGTACAGACACACAAACCCACACACATATATTAACACAGTTTAATAAGTTTATCTCTGTTTAAACTAGCCATTCTTTAGCTCAGAAGAAATGAGCAAACTCTTAGAATACCTGAAGAATTAACTTCACAACTAATTTACAAAGTGAAAAAAAGAAAGAACACTCAAGCACCTATCCCCAGTATTTTCAAGGCGTCAGGAAGCTCCACTCCCCGATTCAAATGACCATTTTGCTGGTGCACACACACAAGGAATTAAACTGATGCTACTTTCGCAAGATGTTCAAATCCAGCGAGGACTCTGGCAGAGGAGTATCAGCTTTGCATAAATACTTATTGGAATACAAGAATGATCTCCATTTTTGGAAATTTAAACCTCTTTTTTTTCCAATCCGTAGGCAACAGGGCTCTTCCCTGTGGGGAAGATGTGGGGTTTTGCTCTCAGCAAGTCTTAAACCATTATTTGAAGGAATTTTTTTAAATCTAGAGTCTTCAGAAAATATCTCGGGTTGTTAAATTCCAACACGACCAGGCTTAGGAATTCTTTGTTCTTCTGTTCTCTCATTTATCCTGAGATACTTTCCTGTAACATCAAGGTGTGGTTTCTGAAGAAAGGGTAAAAATAAGAACCTTCTATGGCTCCTTTTGCAACCTTCTGCAGAATCTGAAACATAACTTCACCACTTCCAAATTAGATGTAAAATGTGTACAGTTTACTACACATCCTGCTTCCACTGCTAATTAGCAGCTCAAAATAAAGACATTCATGTTCTGCAGCTCTGCTGGAACACAGTTATAAAACACGACACTATAGAAAAGCCAGAAGTTACTGAGCTACTTGCCATTATGCACTGCCAGAATGGGTGCCACTAACATACAAAACCAAAATAAGCAGGAAAGCAACCAACGGTTCTTCTTACTGATGTCAACTTGTCTATGAAAAAAAAAAATCTACTGGGTAAATAAATTTAGGAGATATTTTAGGGACCAATGTGAGGACATCTATTGAAAGGAGAGTACAAAAAAATTTGGAAATTTCTTGCAAAAGAGTCAAAGTGAAGGAACAGCTCGTAACATTAAATCCCTGTACTTTAGCTTATTCCTGTTGTGCATAGCAGCTACAAAAGGCAGACAATATTTATCAGTGAACTGGAACAGCAGCAGCTTTAGTGTGCTTCTTCCATTTACAAACATTGTGGTTCAAGAAGCGGATCAAGGATGGAAGAAATATTATGATAAGACCTAAAATCTTGAGGGAAAAAAAATCAATTTGATTGTCTTAATACATAATATCAAAACCAACAGCTTTCTGGTAGATATTTCTGCCAAATATCATTTATCTGCATAAAAGTAAAAGCCACATTACTTTCTATATGCAGCAGACGTTGTTAACACCTGCACATTTTTGAAATTATTTAAAGAAGTTGGAAAAGCCAGATATTTCCTAATTAAGATGGTATTCTCTCAGAAGTACTGTGATGAGAATTTTCATGATCGTGTGACAGAATTCAAAAGTAATACTTCTTGTTCATTCTATGAAAAGGTACCTTGATTGCTCTCGTCTGTAACTTCATATTTCAGTCATTCAACTAAACACGTCTTGATTTTTCTTGAATAAATAAAGGTATGGAAATCAAACAAATCTCATTTTGACCTCATCATCATTCAGAAAGTCACTAAATAAATTCATTGGTGCAGATTCTCTTGAGTAGTCATTATTTCTAATCCCAAAAGAACAGGAATTGCCATTCAGGTCTCTAGGGAAACAGAAAGCCAAACTGCAGCTGAGTTTTCATAGATCATAGAAGATCATAGAATGGCCTAAGATGGAAGGGACCTCAGAGATCATTTAATCCAGCCTCCCTGTCATGGACAGGCATGCCACCTGTCGACTAGATTTGGCAACACATGGGGACCGAACGGGAATCGAACCCGCAACCTTAATGTTGTTAGCACTATGTTCAACTGACTGAGCTAACTGCAGCTCGCCAAGATGCAAACATGAAAATTCAGCAACATTTGGTGGCTCCATAATGCACAATAGGCCCATTTAAGAAAAATATCATATAATATATCTTTAAGAAAGGGTATTTGTGTTGAAAGTAATGGAAAATACTTGTTCATAATGGTTTCTATGCAAGGAATGGATTCAAGGGAAGTCCTCTCTGTGGCACTAGCAATTGGCTGGGTTTGACTGCATGAAAATTTACCCCATGGTCTATTCTCCACTCTCTCTGTAATTTTGTGGCTTGAATTTTCATTGTCCTGCTACACTACAAAACGACATTGCCCCACGTGCTGCTTTTAGGCCTTTTTTGAAACAAATCATAGAATCATAGATCAATTCAGGTTGGAAAAGACCCTTGGGATTGAGTCCAACCATTAACCCTACACTATAAGTTCACCCCTAAACCATACCACCCAACACCACATCTGTGGCGTGGAACATTGCTTCAAACAAGAACTATCTGGAAAACATTTTCTCTACAGATTCTCAGCAGTGCGTTGAATTGAACTTAATGCTTTTCAAAAGAGATGCAGATTAGTTGTGTTTTATTAGAAGATAACTTGATAACACAAAATAGTTAACAAGCTGCAGTTCAGTCTTGCCAAGAGACTAACCATCACTTCCTACACTTCACTTACAAAATTTACAGTATTATCAGTACCTAGGGTGCTGCAGACAGGCAGAAGAGGAATGAAAAGCATGGGAAAAAAAAAAGTCAAGATATGGCAGTCATGTTATGACTTATTAAATTTATCATTATTTATTATGCCCAGGCCTTTTATAAATCCTTTTACAGTCATCATACATGCCAAAGAGACACACATGCTTTTTGGGCTATTTATGACTAGATAATACTGTCTAATAAACGTATACAAGAATTGAGGGTTTTCTCTGTTGAGATTTCTTAGCAGGGTACATCTTGATCCTTTGGCAAGCAGAAGCTACAAGCAAAAATGTTGTCAAGGCTCTGTCTCAATGAGATAATAGCTCCAATGGGACCCTCATCAGCCAACCTGGGACAAGTGCTCCAGAAGAGAAAGCACTTGAGCAAAAAAAAAAAGGTTACTGCCCTCCACTGGGCTTCAAGGAAAACCAGCTCTGACATCCAGACTGTCTTCTTTACTAGTACTTTTCAGAGTGCCCCAAAGAATTTATGGTCAGGGTTACACTTCACATGAGTCAGGACAATACTAAATATCTTAATGGTTGGACTATCTGCCACTTGACTTCTCAAACTGAGAAGTTATGCCACCACCTCATTTCAGTAGACTGCATAGGAAGTTAGAAGACCGAAGAAGATGCAATTCCTTTGATGCTCTTATCATCCCTTGCTGCCACAGATCCTTGTGATTTCAACTGTACCTTTCAAGGAACCCCATACTTCTAAAGTTAAATACTAAGAGACTGCTCAAGACAAGAGGCCAACAGTTACTGAGTTGGACAGTGAGGAACAGGACCTGGAACTCCTGGAGCACCAGCTCCACATTTAACAACAAGCACTTCTCAGTCAAACATTCAACAGCCTAAATACTCTTTCATCCATGTGTTTACCCAGATAATCTTGGTATCTGCTTGCCACATGCAAATGAGGCCAGATTCGAGGTCCGCATTTGGATTACTCCAAGCAAGGTGCTCCCAGAAATAAGGTTTTCATCTAAAAAGATTGGAATTAATTAGTCCAAATTTATTTCAATACATGAGGAGGGTAAGATTGTTTCTGATCCTCCTAAATCCATTTTAGTCACATGTCATGTGCCTCACAAACAAGATGGCACTCACTGACTTTGGGACATTGTGTTGCTCTCAAGGATTTGTGAAGGACTAAGTCAATGGCTCAGATCAAAGACAACATCTGGCAGCCCAGGAGCCCACTGACGCAAGGCGGCTGCCTCAGACAGGGGAAGAAGCTGCTGCTATCAAACCTTAGCTATATCCAAGCACTGGGGGCTTGAATTCCAGTTTGTTGCTTAACAGGACAATAATCAGGAGGCTAGATGTTACCATCAAGGGGAATTTCAACTTCAGCAGCACTCTTTGAATCGTACAACTTTTATAAGAAGGAAATCTGCTTCTCAAAGGTGATATACAACACACAGTCAAGCTGTGAAAACAACTCTTAAATCTTCATGTTCTTCCTCCTTCCCAAACGATCTTCTTCCCTTTCTCCATCAAAAGCAGCCTCCTTCAACCCTTCTTTCCCACACATTTTCCCTAATTCCTTGACAGGCATGATTTTTCAAGAAATCTACTATTTATAGGAAAGACATGTGAGAAGACAGGGATGCATCGATGAGATGTAACCCAGGGTGAGACAGACTCCGCTGTGCTGCCGGCACTCTCTGTAGCTGAGGCCGTCGCTGCCAAAGAGCAGAAGGAGCAGAACTCGGCTGCTGCTCGTTGTGGTGTAAAGTCTGGCTACGTACTTTATTTCAACTTTTTAAGCCATGCAAGCCAAGTCCTCAGAAACCCTACTTATCCAGCATTGCTGCGTGCCCCTCTGGAGACTCTCCATTATAAATAAGCCCATGATAATTAGAGAGATTGGAGTTAGGGTTGACGATGCCTTAAAGAACCAATTTCATTCTGGTTTCTCCAGCTCCTAGTTAACAGTGGGAAAAAGGATTTCGAGGGAAACAGATTTTTCCATTTCTTGAAGCTCAGTCAGGACCAAGAGAAGCACTGCAATCTTTTTACTCAAATGCAATATTACATCTCATACAGAAGTGACCTAGCAGAAGTCTACTCCCACTTCCCATATTACACAGAGGAACATGCTGTCCTTTAGATTACTCAAACCATAGCTCGACCAAAACATTACAATTAAGAGGTAGCTCTGGTATTTTTGGTTTATTCCACAGGTTTTAAACCCAGGTACCTCCTCTACCATACCAGTGACTTATGGGGAGTAGCTAAGCTGTAATTGCAAGGAAAAGGCAAGTGTTTGTTCTGGTAATTAATGCTCTACACAAGAGCTGGGCAAAAGAAACCCTCTAAGGCCATGATTAATGTTTCAATACAGGCCATTTTTTTAGTTTTACGTGATTTAAAGGCTCAAGTGCAGCAGGGCAAAGGTGATGCTGTTGGGTTGTCTCTCCAGGCAACTCCCTAATTTCTGAAAAGCTGTAAGACATCACTGGGCTACTTTAAGTCAAATTCAAAGACCAACTTTTGTTATTTCTTCTGAAAGTATTGAGGCATGTACACAGGCATAAAAACAATTTGCTGTTCAGCTTTTTACATAAATTAAATAATAACAGCTAAATTGTTTCTAATTTATCCATTAAAACACTCCATTGTCTTTCAATGGAGTGTTGTAAAATGACTGAGCACTATTAAATGTCTCAGCACTTGCTTTTTCTTGTGGATTGTTAGATTTCAAAAGAAATATTTTGTGGATATGTCAAAAAGTTCCACGTGTTTTTTTAGAATTAGGCAAAATTTAATATGAGTAATTAAAGTATTAGGTTGTTGAACATTCACCTTCTCGTGTAAAATGACTGAGCACTATTAAATGTCTCAGCACTTGCTTTTTCTTGTGGATTGTTAGATTTCAAAAGAAATATTTTGTGGATATGTCAAAAAGTTCCACATGTTGTTTTAGAATTAGGCAAAATTTAATATGAGTAAAGTATTAGGTTGTTGAACATTAACCTTCTCGCAAAATCTATTTTTCAAACAAACTGAACATCTAAATAAATTCTAAACTGATGAGAAAGAAGCAAAGGGAGACAATTTTCCCTATTTACCACTTGGAGTTATTTCTCCAGTTTTGCTAAAACAACACCAACTAAATTTTCAGGCTGACATACTTCCAGTTTAAACACTGCAGCCTCTCTTACACATTTCAAATGTTAGTAAGTGCATATAACCATTAAAAATAAACAGACTACTGAACCTGAGGTACAGCAAAAAACAACGACAAATCACTCGTTTCTGGTACTCTGCCTCCATCCTTTCTGTCAACCACAGCTGCTGTCACACACAAATATGCCTAATCCTGCCAAACAATAGATGGATCTTATACATTTTACCTATTTTCATAACCTTTTGCTTTTAGTAGGAAGATAGAAAGGCAAACACCTGATAAAAAAGAGATCATTCGGTATTCAACATGTTTGTGTATGCGTGAAGCCAGTGTTTTAGATGTCTTTATCTGAAATGCTGTCTCCCAACTCTGCTAAAGAAACTAATAGCATCGTGTCATGATTGTGACAGATTTTTAAACAAGTGGGTAATCACATTCTTGTATACGACCCTTCCACATTTATGAAAGTCTAAAGAAAAGGAATACTAAAATTCAACTGGAATACACTATTATGAAAGCTGACTTAAATTTGAGAGTGAGCTACTAAACACACAGCAAGCCAGGGAAAAATTTTTCGTTTTAAACAAAAATCAAATATTATAAACAATAAGGATGTTATCCTCTGAACCACGCTAGAGTAACGTTCCATCCACAGTAAATAAAGCAGGAGCTCTGAAATCTATGGGCTTCTGCTTGCACAGCTTCACTTAGGCACAGAAATCAAGGTGCAGGCTGAATTTCACTGAATCAGTAGATTTATACTGACATAAAAATGCAATGAGACCAAGCTGAATGGGAACTACATTCCTGCAGGCTCAGCTATTTCACCTTCTCTAATAATTTCTATAGACCATTGAGTTGTTGACATATTTTTTCCCACTATTAAGAAATGCTGTCACTAAGTACACATATAGAGTTTCTTGACGATAAAAATCTTAATTTCTCCCAGCTATATCACTTCCTTACATATTTTTCCTACATCACATTATGACACATCTCCTGCGATTTTAAAAAAAGTTTTTTTAACAAGCTCATTTTTCATTCAGACGGTAGCTCTTTTCAAAATGTTTTTTTGCCATGGCAAATCTCCAGTGTGAATATTGTTAAGGCTTGGGTCCACTGAGTTATCTAACTTTAATGCTCAATTTTAATTGTACGAATAGGCACCCTGAAATGTAATACTTAGAGTGCTTAATGCTGACCATAGTTATTAATATCTCTTGTTTCAGGCACTGCCTGGAAATATTAAGAGTAAAACACTGTTCTTCAGCGATACATACAGGACTAAAGGATGATCCATACTTTGCAGCACACTCACTACATTGCAGAATAATTAAAGTAGCACCAGAGGAATAACAACCACCTCATCTTTTGGTTTTTATTACTATTCACTACATGTTCAGGGAATCCAATCGTCTCAGATTCTTTATGAATTAGGCTCAATGTATTGTAAAGCAGCCCTGAAAAAGCCTGTAGGTAATGTGCCTCTGGTAAACAAAGAAAAGCAACCTACTTTAAATTCTTCACCTCTACACTCACAGCAAAAAGCCAAGCTAGTAGCTTGTGTGCATTGTTTCTCATCTTTTCATGGCAAGTTTTCATGATAATCGGTTTCGCAGAAATTGGAGTTAAAAAAAAAAAGATTAGCAGACTCTTGCATCCACTCCCTTGAAATATTAACAACTTCTGCATATTCTTCAATGTTTCCACCGTATATTTGTGCGTGGAGACCACTGCTAAAGGTGACATTTCACGGACCAGATGGTACCTTCTTACTGAAGCACTTAATAAAAAACACCCAGGGGTAGGATTCAGCTCAAGGTTAAGGCATTTAAGTTTACATATCTGCTAAATAATCTACAAAATCTAACTTGTCATACCATTTCAATTTTCATTGATAACACAGTTTTTCTACATTTTCATATGCTCCAGAAGTACTGCATTTCTGGCAATCATGCTCACTATTAAGTCTGTAGATTGATCAACATCAGGCAATAAATTGGGACAACACCCATCAAACATATGAGCAAGTCCAATCTATTTGGATTCTGACATGGTTGTTCTCTTGCTATTAAATGTAATACTCAACTTAGCACTTTCTTTTAAAGGCACAAACGTCCCCCTTGTTGCATGCTTGATAAAGCCATTTCATTTTTCACAGTTCCACTTGTCTAAGAAGCCACAATTTAATACCTGCAAGAGCAGCTGACACTATGTGGAAAACCTTTAAAAAAACATTTAATTTTAAAGTAGCTTTTTGTTGGCTTATTCATGGTATGTAACAACAAAGCATTTTTTTAGGGCAATACCCCTTTCAAAGACCTTGTCCCCAAAGAAAATAGCAATTTCTAGAGTAACTACTTGTGAAATCTTAAGTCCAGCAAAGCAGCATAAATAAAGGAAAGTGTGAAGAAAAAGGTTCATTTGTACCAAAATCCTTCTGTAGTGAAGAACCAGAGAAAAACAGCCTCAGCAAGTAAGTCTAGTGGAGGAGCTATACATAAAAATAAAGTTTCAGGAACTTTATCAGTTACATCAATACACCACAAATGTCTACAGTAGTTTTATTGCACCTGAAACATCCTCACCCTGTGTGCCATAAAAAGGCGTAATTCTCAAAGTCTGTTCTTGTATCACATCTACCTCATGGATTTTCATTCCTGCACGTTTCCCTGCCTTTCTTCCTCATTGTCACCTTTTCGTTTTAACATAAATAAGCAGAGGTGAATCTCTCTTGAGGTTCAAGTGTATGAGCAGTGTGTCACACGGGAAAAAAAAAAACAAAAAACCCATTTGGAGGAAGATACGAGATGCAAGAGTTATAGAGATGGCTTGATTGGAGGGATTCATGTAAGCCCAAAAGGTCTATGTGTGTCTGGGCAGTAAGTTGAGCATCCAGATGTGGGTGAGACAGCAGGACTGAATGAGAAGAGAATAGGGAAGGGTGCTAGAACATTTGCAAGGCAGTCACGGGGTTATACTTTTAAGCAGAGATTAAGCAGCTAATTAATTGATTAATCAAAACAATTAGCTAGATGTCAAATCAGCACGGCAGCAAATTTAAAGTCTATTAATTCATATATTCAAAAGAACAGTAAATAATTAATAAGGAATTAAAGAGTTTGTTAATTATGTGGCAGTAGATTAGTTATGCAGAAAACTAAGTGAGAAGCAATTAATTAATTATGCAGAGAATCAAATGAGCCACAAAATATTTATGCAAAGAATCCATACAAATGGGCAGTTTAAAAGCAGATGGATGGCAAAAATGCTGAGATACGTTAAAAAAAAATGTTTAATAAGGATCAATTACTGGCAACTGTAGTTAGCTAAACTATTAAGAAAACTGCTTGAATCAAGAATGAAAGTCAGGTCAGAAATCAATTGAGTGAGGAGAATTGGGTTATCAAATAGATTCTAAAATAAGGACTCATCCCGACCCTGGGAGTTACTGACAGTCCCAAGAGATTTAGAAACACAGGTCAGTAAAATTGAAACAGACACCAAAAATCTGTCTTTAGTGCTGTATTTACTACCATAACCCTGCTACCTCCCTTTACTTACTCCCCCAGGGCTGTACCCTGCCTTCAATTCAGTTTAGATTACGAACGAATTAAGATTCACGTCTTGCGTTTGCCTGCAACTTGTTGTGCATACAATTGTAACATTAGACAAAAATAATACTCTGCATGAACATCATCTCCAAAGTTTAAACTCCCCCAACATGATTTCGTTAAAATTGTAAATGATCTGTGTAACAGATCTGAGAAAAAGGTTCCATTCCCATTAGTGAAAGGGAGGGAGATGTATGTTACGGCAACAATGCAACTAGGAGGTAAGTTACACAGTAATGTAGTATTACAGACTTGTCCAAGAGTTGCCTTCACAGACATCCACAGATAATATTACAGATCAATAAGATATCGTATTGTGTCTACCCGTAAGAGAAATGTGGTTTGAAATGACTGCTTTATTATTCAGATGATTGAGATGAATTTTTAACACACCAACTAATGCTAACTCATGCAAAAAAAATACCAAAAACCCACAGGCCAATTCTATCTCATGAAGTAATGCAAATTTTAAAAGACAAAATGGTGAAGACTGGATGTGGTAAGTACTGTTATAAAATCAGTGGAATTTACTCACGTTCAAAGTTGACAGTGTCACTAGCTATCCTAGAGGAAAGAAGCACAAAGGCTTCCTTCATTTGCAAATCGAAAAAGCAGTCTGAAGATCTGAGAGTGTATCCTATGTATAGAAATACAGGGAAACTGTACAGGCTTCAAAGAAGAAAAAGAAAAAAAAAAACCAAAAAAACCCCAAATGTCAGCCTCAGTAGTTGAAAGTGATTAAAGCTGAGAATAGATTCAGGGAGCAGTGGTTCAAGGCTTCCCAACAGTGTATGTCTCAGAGTATGGACACTCTAAGGATGACAGGACAAGGTTTATTTGTTTTCAGGACAGGAAAGACAGATGAAGGACTATGACACAAATAGCTTTTTTTTTTTTTTTGAAAGGCCCCCAAGTCTCCTCTTTCACAGTACAGCTGCTGCTCCACATCCCCAGGGCTCTTCCTAAGTGCCATCAGCTGGCCTGGCAAAGGATGGAGTGGAGTCACGGTTGGGATTTTGGTGCCCTTGGCTTCGTTTCCCTAAAGATCGGACTCTACTGCCTATACCGACAGTCAACGATGGATAATGCCATTCATCAGTGAATTGGAATCAGTCCCTTCTAGCTTCAATTTTTCACCTGGTCTTTATTATAGAAACTATGAGTACAAACACCTGTAGCGATATGTCTCAAAAGTGGTCTGCACACTGAAAAAAGGTGAGAACTGCTGCTGCTAAGGATATCCAAAATCATCAACGTTAATCCCAGCCAAAATTGCCTAGAAAATCTCTTTCCCAGAGATGGTCCAAATTTCCATATACAATATAAATACTTGACTCTCTTCAGGCTCTACCAAGGTTACTGTCCATCACAGTTCTGCTGCCCAGGAAAGTCAGTCTCAAATTGTCTTGGACTCCACGAAGATTCATTTTAGTTTCTTTAGTTTATCAGCAAATTTCTTAACGAGCAGGTGGCTAGGCCTAATTTGTTTTACTTATCTTTGCATTTTATAGTCATAATTTTTACATAATAGCACTAACAAGCAATTATTTAGAGAAAAACAAAGTACTTATGCATTTGAGTATTTATGAGGGAGTTTTTATGAACACAAGCCTGATATGAAAGCAGAGGTCTTTGAGAGCTGGGACTTAGGATACAGTGTGGAAGACAACAGGCATGGAAGGTAAAAGGCCACAGATTGACACTGGATACCCAGAGCTATAAACAATTCATCAATGGTAGTTCGAAGAAATGCTGACCTGGGAGTGAGAAAAGCAGTTCTAGGAGTAACAGATCAAAAACCATATCCAACATATGCAGCTAATACAGCTAACACACACCACCTATAGCAAACACAGCTGTACCATGCAGTTGCACAACAGTTAAGAAACAGTAAGGAGAAAAAACACACCAGAAACCACAAAACCAGCCTCAAGCAGACTGAATAACTGGAGAGAAGGATGAGTGAAACAGCAAAGGTTCTAGGGGGCTGGTTAGCTCAGTCGGTTGAGTGTAGCACTAAGAACGTCAAGGTCGTGGGTTTGATTCCCGTTTGGTCCTCATGTGTTGCCTGATCTAGTCCAGAAGTGGTGTCCCTGGCACCAGGGAGGCTGGATTAAAATGATCTCTAAAGTCCCTTCCAGCTTAGGCCATTCTATGATTCTATTTATAAATGTATAGATAATATGTGTATAATAATTCAAATATTATTATTCCGACTAATGTTGTTTAAATAAACTGTTAAAATTTCAGTTACACCAGCAAAAAAAGTCTTGACTCCATAAATAAGGGCTAGTTTATTTTTGTCCATGGGGAAGATTCGTGTTGTACCATTCCCTTGGAAGTTCATGTATCCACCTAACTGCAACTTCAAATTATGGAGAATTGGATCCAAGGTCAGGTGTTGTCAGTCTTCACGGAGGGAAAAACAAGTGAAAAATTTGAGTGCCCACGCCCTCAGGGAGGGGTTTCCAAGTGTTCTCCAAACCCCCCTTTTCTACCCCTTCCTACTTTCCTACACAAAAAGGAAACTCGTCACAGGGAGATGAACTGCTTCTCTTTTTACCCCTTTCCACACAGCAAGATGCAAATCTTTTCAATGGAAAGAAACAACTAGCATTTTACAATAATTATGGCACTTCTCACAGATTTTTTTTGGTGAGAATTTTTAAATAAACAAATCTTTTCAGGAAAAATATTTAACCTCTTCCCCTCGCACGCACACACACAGAGCTTCAAAGAAAATGCCATGACAGCCCTACTAAGGTCTGAAGCATTCCTCCAAAATGGAACTCTTTAACAATTGTGAAGAATTTGGGATAGAAGCTGTATTTATTAAAGAAACATTTCACTGTGGGGAAAAAACTCGGAGCTGTGCGAATCTGTACAGAGCAAAAGCGAAAAAATAAACGGAGACAACAAACCACCGCATTAACCTCTTCTGATTTAAAAACTAACCTCCCACTCTTATTTCAAGAGAAGTCTCAACAGAAGCAGACAATCACCATAGCTGAAAAGGCCATTGTGCTCCCCAAATAGCTGCAATGAAAACTGCTGGTAAAAACCCACAGCTATATTGCTCAGCTTTATTATTGCTCAGGTTTTCCATACCTTATTCTCGTCGGTGTGGCTTACCGCTCAACGCAGGTTTCCAACTCAGGATAAAACCACAAGAACATTGTGGAAGACTCTAAGGTGAAGTAACACCTTCTGTAGTATTAGGCAGGAGTTGCCCTTCAAAGAAAACCGTTTTTTCCCACTAGTGAAGGACAGCCTTCCTTTCACCAATACCTTCATATGCCATACAAAGACAATTCAGAAAAAGTCACTTTTAAGAGATGGACCCACATTTTATTACGAAGTGAAAAACACCTAAATGCACGTATTTATTGTGAGAGACATCAGAAATGGTCCTTGGACACCCAGGAAGGATGTTTTCTGGAAAGTGATCTGTCAAAATACCCATTTAGGGTGACTAACTGATAGATTACATATACTGCATTGAAAAACAAAATAATTTTTATTTTTATGGAACAAATATGCAAGCCTACTATTTAATGATGTCATAGAATCTTAGGATCACAGAATATCAGTTTGGAAGAGACCTCAATGATCATCTAGCCCAACCTATCTCGGCAAAAGCATGGTTAAGATAAGATAGCCCTACTCTGTCCAGTTGAAACTTAAAGGTGTCCAATGGTAGGGAATCCATCACTTCCCTGGGTAAGAATATAATATGCAAACTCATCTTGTTGTTATCTAAAGGCAGTGAGTACTCAGAATTGGAATGCATATTCTTGTGCCAATCCTCTCTATCAGGACTTCTCTCCAGGCAGTGATGGCCCCTTGCTCTAGAAGATGCCAAGTTGTAAATAAGAAAGAAAATAAAATCAGTAAATTATACTTAAAATAGTATTAGGAATAAAGTAAAATAAAATGCTTGCCAAGTGGAAAGAAAAAAAGAAATCAATATTATTTAACACGTTTCTAGATTGCCAACCACCACAGCACATAGGCGCTTACAACAATAAAAATACAGCTTCAGTACAGTACCAACAGTGAGCAGCAACAAAATCGATCAAAAGCTAAATGAAATGCATGAAGCTCTGGATCTATTCGAGAAAGCTCTCCTGTCCTCCCAGAGCAGGCTGTAAAAAAAACAAGTGTGGGCTCTGGCCAGAAGTCTTAATGGTTACAGCAAAACTAAGGAAAGCAAGACTACGGCCAAGGATTTATATCCATTGTCAGTACTGAGGAAAAAAACTGTGATTAAGTGAAAGAAAAAACAATTAAATATACAGTATTTCAAACTGATTCAAAGATATCAAGAGATCTATTCTGTCAAAATACTCCATAGTATCACTTTTCAAAGGCCACTCTGAATTCATCAAAAGACCCCACATTAAGATCTAGAAATACATACAAGAGTCAAGGACAGTCATAAGAGATTTTCCTCCAGGAAGGCAAACCAAAAACTCATAATGGAAAGGCCTATTGCCATCAAAGACTTTACTGTATCATCTCACTTCTGCCTAAGGACTTACCTGGAGCAATGAGCATTCCCTGTATATACAAAACAAGTTAGTTAACTGAATTTTAAGTGAAAAAACGTATTTTCTTTCATGCATTCATTTATCAGTTAAAAAAAAAATAAATAATTTGATAGCTTCCCATACAGTATGCTTTATAGGAATGGGTAATCATTTTTGTTTTCAGAGTAAATACAGATTTTTACACATACACTTAGTACTCCCCAAAGAAAATATGTCTACGCTGGTGTGGTGCTTAGCACTCTGGGCCTGTGAGGAGAAAGGGGAGGCATTCTTAACCTTCTGATTTAGATAAGGGCTGACTGGGTTTCTCCAGATATCTCTGTTAGGAAACACTGTTCAGACAAATTCTGAAGACTTCCAGAGAGTTGAGAGGCAAGTCTGAGGTACCGACGATCTGGCTGGCCAGAAATTCAGCCAGCAGTGCGTGCACCCATCAACCACATGGGCAGAAATGCCAAAGCACCTGCAGAGCACACACGAAAGATGTCCAAATATAGTGTGCTGACATTCTGACAAGTCCAGAGCACACGTGAAGTCAACAAACAAATGCTACACAACATACAATGACATTTCTCTCCAAAAAATCCTGGATAGGAACATGCAGACATGGGCTATACATCTGATATATATATTCCAGCTGTCTCCTATCTTCTATATTGCAAGAGGCTCTGCTGCTCTCCTCTCTGGCAGTTACACAAGTGTAGAAAATGCGGAACACAAAGACCTACCAAAGGGCAGAGATCCATATGATAGAGAGAAACATGGGAGTGCACCAGCATCACCCCAAAACAACAAACTCCGAGCCTTGAAGAAGATTGACACCTCCAGAAAGAGGAAAGAGAGAGGCACAGTGGGAAGGCGCATACCCAGGGGAATCTGCAGGCGGAGGTTCATACACCAGGACACAGAAACCTGGGCAAAAGGGGCTTTAATAGGTAGTCACCTCAGTGTTCTACTCAGATTTAAGCTCATCAGCTCAGTATCTGTTTGACTGGGTGAAATGCAATGCTTTTGGTCCTTAAGCTAAACGAATCTAAGTCTCCAGAATTCCAACTGGCTTCAAGATTTTTCCAGTTAGCCATTCTGTATTAATATGAAGGAACATATGAGCCAAATGCTTTTATTGCTTTCCTAATCAACTTTATTGATATTTGCATGAAACCTGACTATTTTCTCAGTCCATCTGTTCCTGCTGCTCATTTACAATGTGAAGTTTTAATTCTGCCTTGTTAAAACTGGCTCATGTGGAGGTAATTATGTCAGCAAAAACAAAGGATCCTGATTTCTCATGGAGAATGGGAAGCAGAAGCAACTAGATTTGCTATTAATGTCATTTCTAATAATCCTTAAATAGAACTGCTTGTACATACAGACCTTTTCAGGATGTATCGACTGCATTAAAAAGTCAAATAAATGTTATGCTACATTAAAAGGCAAATCTTTTAAAGGAAGAGTAAAAATATTATGTCTTCTAACCTTTCGTGAATGCAACCACAGCAATAAGTAATGTTCAGGCATTTAGAAGACACCAAGCTAGTTTCACTCCCTATGTATCCACTTTACAAGAGCCACAGACACATTAGACAACTTCTCATTCATGTACTTAAGACACAATTACAGCAACCAGAGCTCTTCACAGATAACTGTCTCTGCAGATCTACAATGGAATTCAGCACTGATGTTATTTATAAACTGCCTGGGCACAAACAGAAGGTCCCATTCCTTTGGTGGCAGAGCTCAATCTATTTAGATAGTATGAAAACGTGCAACCTAAACTATAGTGCAAAACTTTTTCTAGCACATCTTTAAAAAAATACCAGTCAGTAGCACAGCTAACCCAGAGTTCTACCAATCGTTGGCCTCTACTGGCACAAACAACTGCTTTAGCTGGTGAACTGCTGGTGTTAAAAAGACCTCCAGAAAAGTCGTTATTTAGGGAAGTAACAAAGATGTTGGGTTTGTCTATCTGAATTGAAACCTGGGCATTATGTAATGATTTTAATTTTTTTTTAGTTGTATTACAGCTTGGGTATACGCACACACTCAACACACTTCAAATAGGTGTGGCCAGAGGGGTCAGAGTAACCACAGTCACATATTCAACAAACTTCAAATCCAGTGGAATAGATACAGCGAGGCCAGTGGGGACCAGAGTACACCCCCACAAGGTAATGTAAGAGGAGCAGAAGCTTTAGATTTGCCTGAACTGTAATGGCAAACGAGCCATGAGAAAGGAAACTCAAAAAGTCCTGACCACCTAAACCCAGGCTACTTCAGCTCAAGATGGTCAAAACAGTATCGGCTGGAGAAATAACGGTATCAGCTGCGAAGGTTTCACGTGCTTCTATAAATCAATGGCAAGGTTTCAAATCTACTTCACACATCCTGATCTGTATGACCAATTTTATTTTTGACATAAATATACTTGAGAAGCATGTGAAAATTCTCTGGGCTAGTATCAGGTCTATTCAGGAATCTATTGAGTAAACTGTAGTTTATTTTTCACTGGGACGATAAAATGGTATGTGTGAGACATTC
This sequence comes from Apaloderma vittatum, assembly GCF_000703405.1. Lineage (NCBI taxonomy): Eukaryota > Metazoa > Chordata > Aves > Trogoniformes > Trogonidae > Apaloderma > Apaloderma vittatum. The sequence goes on along the minus strand of NW_009724581.1, from coordinate 13,732 downwards.
ACTACTTCATGGGCAACCTTCATGTATTTCTAGTGTGAAATTCATTTCAATCTGCAAAGATAAATGCCTTCATTTTTCGTCTCTGCTTAGTAACAGCATGAAGGGTACTACAAGCTGGGAAAGTCGGTGTTTTTCTTTGAGAAAATTCTACTCAGCAGGATCCAAATCCTTAACTGTAGAAAATCAGCGTGATTTCTTGAACACTAGATGCTCAAGAAACAGTCAGAGTCTCACCTTTCTGAGAAGTTCCAAAAAATTAGACTCTTTTTTTATTATGATGTTAGCCTGCAGAAAGTTAAATTTGATTAAGGTAATCAATACTGCTTGGAAATCGTGATACATAACACCTAAGTAGCTCTTTCCTAGAAAACAGAAAGGAATGAATGAAGGAGGCATAGCCGCAATGCAGTGCTTCTTCCAACAGCGAGACCTGCAAACTTCCCTACTAGTTCTCTAAATAGCAGCTGTGATTTCTTTTTCTAATTACAATTCAGTCTTCCTCCCTTCTTCCAACCCCAAACTAATTTCAACATAGCTTCTTGTTAATTAACTACGTTAATTGGTAATGCTTCTTGGCAAATTTAGCAGGTTTCTGCAAGCACTGGCTCTAATATCTATGTCTAAATGCATATTCATCCTGATAAAATTAACAAAAAATCCCTCCCTCCACTCTTTACATACTTCTAATTTAAAAATCTATTTTCTTCTCTTACCTAAAGTCTGGCTGTGAAGTCCCGGAAAGTTTTGAGAAAACCCTACTGAATACACTATAAGCCAGAAATTAAAAAGCACATCTCACGTCATAAAGCTCTGTTTGTCAGAACCCTTTCTCCTGAGGGTCTTTGAATATGTCAGTTACTAATTTCTGAATTTATTAGGAAAATAAAATAATATGCAAGTGCAAACTAATCTCACCCAGCCCTGCAAACACATTATTAAGTGCTGAATCTTCGTCGAGGTTTGGAATTTAATGAATTAAGAAGTCCAAGACATCTGTAATGGCATGGAGCTCTCTTACATGCAGCTGAATTTAGCCAAAACCATTACTGAGACAGTGGAAGGCACTGGGATTTAGCTTCATTTAAAACTGCTTGTTTATTTTTTAAGGTACTCAAATATTGGTTTAACCAGGCATGAAGCTAACTATAGATTTGAAATGCTGGCTTTAGTTATTTTAAATTATTTTTTAAACATTTACTTGTACATTACTGCAATACAACCAAACTACATCATGACAGTGATGTTTTAACTTGGATTTTAAAGAAGGGAATTTTGTATTACCTCCCCTTTGACTAGTCAGAATCTCCTATCCCAAGAGCCAACAGGTCGCACTGAGAAAGAGATACGGACGTCCTTTGTAATCAAATGCATAGAGCATATTGGAAATACTTATAGAATGTTATTGCACGACTCAGCATCCACATTTGTGATTCAGCATTCACATTTCGTGATTGGAAGGAAGGTAGGGAAACTGCATCCCTTCCTCTCTTGTCTTGCCCTCCTTCTTCTTTCATGTTGTGTGCAACCTGGAGCAAGACAAAGGGTTTTTACGAACCTACTTTCTAGAGAAGTGCATGCTTTCCTGCAGTACTGTTCACTCTGGGAGTGGTTCTGCAGTACCTAGAAAGGGGTAACCTGCCCCAGAAGTGGGGAAATCACTCCAGGCTGTGATTTCAACTTGTGATCACCGGTACATCCAGTATGACCCACTCCCTCTTTGCCTCATTGCTGCTGTTCCCAGTACAGACAACTTCCAGTGCACAGCTGCAATGAGGTTTGCTAACTGTAGCTCTGTCACAAGACCGTTGAGAATTAAAAAAAAAAAAAGAGGATTTGAAAGCATTTGAAAGTCATTCTAGAATAAATTCTGCAGCCGGATAATACTGCACTGGGTCCTGGGAAACAAGAGCAGCCACCTCAGCTAATGGTAACTGAGCAGAGTGAAACTCCTGAAAAATAACTGCGAATATGGCCGGGAAGAAAAGTGTCAAATGCATCTCTTACAGGAATCGCATTTACAGTGTAAAAAGAGGTTTCACAAGTTTTAGTTTACAGTGTAATAAATAGCTCTAAAAGCTGAAAATCTTTCAATTGTTCATTACAAAGTGACAACTGCTTGTATGCCAGAAAAGTGTCATCTCTAATTTGTCTCCTCACCTCTCTAATAAGACACTTGTGACTTGATTTCAATGGACGTCTAAAAAATACACCGTTTGCACTCTTCTCCTATCTAATCTTTAAAAGCAGTTTTCATGATTTTGTGTATCCATTCAATTTTTTCTCAGTGGAGTTCAGAACTACTACTGAAGCTTTCTTCCCAGAAATCCAGCATGGACCCGTCCTTCAAAAACTCTACACAGATGAGAGATCGTAACTTTCAAAAGAGAAAGGACTGAACTAGCATCAGTACAAGAGGAACAAACAACCCGGCAGGAAAATCCACTCTAATTCAAGACTCTGCTCTGCAAAACCTTCTTTGTGGCTCCTCAGTCCAAAAGCCCCACCAAGCTTATTGAATCTGTTAAAATCCTGACCTGCAGTGCATGGAAGAGTAGACAAATGTATTAGCAAACCAAAATTAAGTGTTAGTAAAAGTCACAAGTATACAGAAGTAGCTAACAGCAATATATCCTGAGCACAAATGTGAATAGCGGTTGTGATTTGCCAGAAGTGTGACACAATGGCATGTGCTTTGTACTGGATTTCTTGAGCAATTTTGATGTACAGCCATTAATACTCCATGTCATTTCGCATTACAGAAGAGCTCTCTAGCTTTAGGTATGATGCTATATTAACTTAATAAACTTCAAAATACGTATTTTCACACTGGAGTTTCTCTGTGCTGTTTCTCTGCGCACACTTTAAAATGTACGAGTCTTCAAAACTAACGCGGACATTTCTCTAATAAGCAGTCACACAAAACAATTTTGTGCCTAAACAATATTTCACGCATTCAGTTTTTGTTATTTTTGCTTTTAGCTACTTCCAAGAAGACATAAATTCAACCTCTAACACTAATAAGCAGAGGCTCCAGGGGTTCCACTTAAATATTTCTAGCAGGAAAAGTAGAGAATGAAAGAAAAAGCCAAATGCATACAGCTAGTCACATACCCTGTGAGATCCCTTGAAGTTAACTATACATGGCGAAACATCTGCCATAAAATACCATATCTTAGTTTGCAAACAAGATGCTGAGTAACGACCATCGTACATCTGACCGGCTTTCAGGAATATCAGAAGAATTGTATTTCATGAATTTGAACTGTGGCTAAGAAAGGTAACAGCAGCAGTGAAGGCAGGACCAGAAAGCCTCTGACTCCAGCTCTGTATCAAGCCTGAGTGATAATTCATTGGACAGCTTGTATGGAAATGGGATCATAGATCATAGAATGGCCTAGGCTGGAAGGGACCTTAGAGATCACCTAGTTCAACCTCCCTGTTGTGGGCAGGGACGCCACCTCTCGACTAGACCACGCAACACATGGGGACCGAGCGGGAAACAAACCTGCGACCTCGGTGTCGGTCATTGTTGTCAGATCTTCCTCCCCTGCTGTTGTTACCCATCAAAGCCTGACAAAAATAAACGTGAATACACCTACAATAGCACAAACACCTCTGGCTCTGAACAGCACAGTCAGCTACAGATTCATAGTCAGCTCTGCCTGATAACAGAGAAATGTTCTTCATAATTGGTTTTTAATTGTTGAAATACTAAGAGGTATTTACTTTAAAATGTATATATTGGCAACTAAGTACTAGAATCACACAACAGCCACACTTGCAAAGCAGCAGTGTTTGAAGAGAGGGCACCCTGCCTGCTGTCATTTCTGTAGGAACTTTCCTTAGATTCAAAGAATCTGGCTTTCTCTTAAAAAAAAAAAGAAAAAAACCCAGCAATCTAAATATGTCGACACATCTGGTAAACAGCTCGCATGATGGCCATTAAAATCCATTGCTGGAATACTACTAAAAATATTTCAGCATGAACTTTTGATACATTACGTTTTCTAGAGTTTTATTCTGCCACAGCAGCATACATTATCACACTACTTAAGGAAATAAAGCAAAGAATATTAAATATGGCAGTACTGATCAGACAAAGTTTTGGCTTTGAAAAAAAATGGATCATAAAACTGAAATATGTCAACATTATTTTATTCTGACGGCTAGACTAGGGCCATAGAGCAAACCAACAAAGGGAAAATGCACTTATGTGCATCTAAACATGGGGAATATCAGATGATCAATAGTTATTTGCTTGCTATTTTTCTGTCTAAAGATTCATAACACAGTAATGGCTGTATAAAAAAAAAAAATCATTGCACAGCTTCATAAACTTTCCTTAAAAAGGAAGAAAAAGGCATTTTTGCATTTACAAGTAATACCTCAAGGCTGACAGCGATTTATCCTTAAATCCTCATTTAATCCACAAAAAAGGGGCTGTAACAAGCCATGACCATGCAAATCTCTCACAATCTGTGGACACAATGTCCTATCCAAGAAAAACCACAGAGCAGATGAAGGGAGGTTATTTTAACACCTACTCAAGTTCCTGCTCTTTCTCGATTGTAACATGATGGTGCCAAGAGTAACAAGCAGAAAATTGAAGAGTGACCACCAAATCATTTACATATAGGCCACTAAAAATCTTCTAAAAGAGCAAGATATTTGGAAATCGCAGGAAAATATCTGGAAGTTTGTTTAAAAAAAGCTCACTTGCCACAGCAGGGAAACATAGGGCACCTCTGCAGTTGAAAAGATTAACACACGATCTGGAAAATGACTGAATAGCGTAGGGATGAACTTTGCTGACAACAGAAAATTGTTCAGAATAATCAAAATCAAAAGCTTACTGTGAGATATTGTAGCATTGCATAAACCACCTAAATGATGGGATGATCAAATGGCAGCTGAAATGCAAAGGAAGGTAGGTAGAATCATGGAGTGTCCTAGGTTGGAAGGGATCGTAGAGCTCATCTAATCCAACCTTCCTGACATGGGCAGGGATGCCTCTCAACTAGACCGGGTTACTCAAGGCTCCATTCAACCTGGCCTTGAACAGCTCCAGGGAGGGGGCATCAGCAACCTCTCTGGGCAATTTATTCTGAAGTCTTGCCACCCTCACACTGAAGAATTTTTTTCCTAAGATCAAATCTAAATCTATTCTCCTCTAACTTAAATCCATTTTCCCTTGTCCTATCGGTGGACACAATTGTGAAAAGTCCCAGCAGCAGCTGGAATACAGGGATGGCTTCTGTGAGAAGCTTCCAGAAGCTTCCCTCATGTCCAGCTCCACAATGGACCTCCTGCCAGGCAAGGCCAAGCCCATCCATGACTGTGGTAGCACCTCTTTGATAACATATTTAAGAAGAGAGGAAAAAAAAAACATGAAGCAGGAGAGGAGTGCGAATACATGAGAGAAACAACTCTGCAGACACCAAGGTCAGAGAAGACTGATGGACCCATGGAAAGAAGAGTCCATGCTGGAGCAGGCTTGCTGGCAGGATTTGTGACCCCATGGAAAGGATCCATGCTGGAGCAGTTCATGAAGAACTGCAGCCTGAGGGAAGAAGTCATGTTGGAGGACTGTCTCCCAGTGGAGGGACTCCAGACTGAAGCAGGGGAAGAGTGTGAGGAAGCTTTCCCCTGAGGAGGAAGGAGCAGAACAGACACCATGTGATGAACTGACCACAATCCCCATTTCCAGTCCTGCTGTGCTAGGGGGTGGGAGGAGGCTGAGAAAATCATGAGTGAAGATGAGCCTGGGAAGAAGGTGTTCGAGAAAGTGTTGAGCCTGGGTGGGGGGACGGTGTTTTTAAGATTTAGTTCTTATTTCTCATTACCCTACTCTCATTTGACTGGTAATCAGTTAAACTAATTTCCCCAAGTCGAGTCTGTTTTGCCCGTGACAGCAATTGCTGAGTGATCTCCTGTCCTTATCTCCACTCATGAGCATTTCACCGTATTTTTTCTCTCCTGCCCAGCTGAAGAGGAGAGTAATAGAGCAGCTTTGGTTGGCACCTGCAGTCCAGCCAGGGTCAACCCACCACAATAAAGCACTCAAATGACGGGGTGATAAAATGGCAGCGGTTTTGCGAGGGAAGGCAGATAGGTCTGAAGTATAATGTAAGCACTGACAAGTTCTTACTTAGTCACTACCACTCCAGAAAGAGATCTTGGATACGTGGTAGACAGTTCTGTTGGAACTATAAGAGCAGGAAACAGAAGAAAAACAGCACCTAAAATATTAATACAGAATGGTACTGAATGTAAGAGCAAAACCACTAGTGTGCTACTGTAGAGAAATCAACAGTGTGCCCCTAGCTCAGGCACTGCAAGCAGAGCAATCTCAAAGACAGCTGAGCAAGAAAAAAAAATAGGATGATGAAAAAAGGGTTAAATATGGCACTTTTAACATGAGAAAAAAATAGTATTTTGATTCCACAGCTAGTGAAATAGGATCCGATACAGATGTATAAAATAATGAATTACAAAATAAAGATGACGAGGGAGCAATTCTTTCACAGTTCCATATGAGACAACTGGGACACTAATGAAGTTATCAACTGACGAAGGTAAAGCAAACCCTAAAAAATACATTTCAGAGAGTGCAGCTGAATTTTGGGACTTCACCACCACAGGATACTGTAGGGACCAAGAGTATATAGTCTGAAAAAGAGATTAGGCTAATTTGTGGAGCATAACACCATTAGCAGGTCTTAGGTTCATTGTATCTGCACGTGAGAAAGGCCTGAACCTCCCTGGTCCCAGAAGCTGGGAGTCAAAATCCTGGACCTGTATATATGGGGAGGGATGGATCACCTTATATTGTCCATTCTCCTTACACTCCCTTCTGAGCCACCAGCCACCAACTGGGACTAATTAACCGGTTTTCTAACAACTGGGGGCCATCTGAAGTCAACTTGTGCAGCAGAAGAATCCGTGTCCTCCACCTGCACGGCTGCTGCCATGTGGGCAGGTGAACAAATATCTGCTGCATAGCTCAACTGCTCAGAAGGGGAACCAGAGTGGCCCAAGGGGAACACAATGTAACTGGAAAATTGAAAGGAAACATTACACAATGCCCCATCCTCCTCCTCCCTCCTTTTGTCTGCAGAGGAGAATCTGAGTTTTGATCTACTAAGTAGTTACCGCACAGTTCCTCCTAGTTTAAGTACTCTAGTGCTGTGCCATACTTTTACTCTCCAATTTACTGAACTTCAGATCTCACAGATACATCTTCCTGCTCCCGGAGAACCTCAGATGGTCACTTCTTTCCCAGCAGAATATTTAACAGCAGAAATATAGTTTATGCTTACAACCAGTTTCTGTGTAAAGGGGATCATTCTTCCGTGCGATATTAAAGGAGAAATATAACAAATAGCAGGGGCTGGATAAATAAGTCTCCTCTCCCAATTTTAAACCTACAGCGGTTTACACCAAAGTAATTTTAACTGAAAGCAAAATCTAAGTGGTCATTCATCACTGGGAAGAAATGCTGTTATTAGTCTCCAAGTCTTACAGCTGAAGCCTGTGAGAGGCTATCGCTGCTCCCAACAAGTCAAAAATACTTTTCTTAAGCACTGATATAAAACTCTTGTGCTTTGTACTTCCATTATGACAATTCCCAAGAAAATTTTAAACCTGTGGTAACATTTAATAACATGGATACTTTACACATTATTCCACTGATACTTTATCTTTCTGCCTCCTTTCCCTAATAATATTTTAATTACAGATACTTATTTTAAAGCATGATTTTTCAAACCTTAGAATCCTTCTAATGCCTAACAGGTCTGCAAACTGTCTCCAAGAAGATTTTGGGATTTATTTTTACTGTTGCAGTTGAACTTAGATGCTTTAACAATTTGTAGGTAACTACTTCAGAAAGATGACGATTAAAAGGCAGTTACTTGGAGACTGCTCAAATTCCCATTTTTTCCTGTTCTTTTCTTTGTTTGTAATCATTGGGCAAACTTAGGATTTTAAAACCAGTTGAGAACCAGAGAGAATGGTGCATCTATAAAAAAATCAGGCAGTGTGGTTATGCTTCCTTCTTAATAATCGTCTTTAAATAAATAAATGCCTTTAAAGTGCATCCTTACAATTTGTCTACATTTATGTCAGCATCATAATGGAAATACAGCTTCTCAGGAAATCTGAATGTCACAAGGAAAGCAAGCATTGGCCTGGCTGCAGGAGAAATAAAGACAGGGGCAGATTGCTAGACAGGGAAAAAAGGCAAGAAGTTTGATACGACAAAGGTTATGAACACTGCTTAAAAAGCTAGAAACAAGGGGCTATAAAAACATCAAAGTATATGCAGAATAGAATGTTTCGAACTGCAAGAGGAGAAAAACTTTTTAAAGTCAAGAAAATACAAACTATAAGACAATAAAATGAAAAGCAGGAATCTCAGAGGCACACCTAAAGCCTCTCATCTGATGATTCAAGCTGACACCATCTTTGAAAGTCAAGTTCACCGTGAAAGAGTTCCATTAAGTGTTTATAAGAGCGAAATTTGTGATATTTTCATCTTATTTCTATTCACAAAAATTCACCATCATTCAACACATCCAGTACGAGTTTATTTATATGGTAAGAATTAGATCAACCAACTTAAAATATGAACAAGAAAAAGACCTTTTTGAAGTATATATTATCCATTACTACAATTCTGAGGACAGTTTCCAACTCAAACAGTTTCTCGTTTTGACATTTTTCATCTTTTTATCAGAAGTCATTAATAAAAGAACGTAAATCATGATGCAGACTTCATTGTAACCACTAATAATTGCATATTAAAAGGACTAAAGGAAAAGACACTCAGGTATACCAGACAAGAGGAAGGTAATGGCTCTCAGAAGACTTAAAAAACACCTAAAAATCTATAATAAAATTGATGACTCCCAAAGTTTTTATATTGCTAAAAGATTTTAAAACACAAGCCTTAAAGTTTTATGCACACATTTGATGGCAGAAGCTTAAATGTAGTTACAAAGCCTCATAGTTTTACATTCTCTCAAATGCAAAACATGTAGAGACTTCTCTGAAGGACTATGACCTAGCATCTACATCCTAACAAAAACATGGCCTCTTACATGTGATCATTATAAGTACTGAGCTGAAAAAAAGACAATAAAAAACATGTAAGGCTATCCTATCAGCTCTGGCTGCAGTTTTACCACAATGTGTATTCTGAGTTAGCACAAAGACCAAGTCAGTCCTTAGTTAGGAGGATGACGAAAAGCCCTGATCTAAAAGGAAAGACTGATGGATTGATTGGAATTTATGCTATTCAAAACAGGAGAGTTCAAAAGTAACATCCGGACCACTTGGAAAATACTGAAGTGCAAATTCTCCATTTCCGAACAGCCATAAAGAGGCACATTTCAGAAGTCAAATTTTCTCTCACGAGAGGCTGTACAGAGAGGCACTTTTAACATTCACATGGAGAGGAGAGCTTTTCACAGCAAGCAAATTGTGCCTATTGATGAAGAAATCCTCAAAATCCCAAATATTATTTGAAAAGCACAGTAGTTTTCAGAACAACCAAGCTGTAGCTTGTAGTCTTTTTAGGGTTGATATTTATATGTCACTTCTGCATTTCACAAACCAGAATTTCAGAGAAAAATGTGGGTTTGGCAGTATCGTTCAGAGCAACTCCAACATCATAAAAATAAGCAAGTTTTACACGTTTTCTGTCTGGTACTTTTCAATGGTATAATACTGTCATAATTTTAAGTGATTGAAGAAATATAGTAAAGACATCTTATTTCCTAAATCCAGGAGACATCAGACCAACTGATGGCTAGGCCATCTAAAGTGCGACATCAAAGGTGAAATCCTTACTATCACTCAACCAAAAATCAAATTCTTACCGACTATAGTGAAACCAGGATTTCATCCCTGAGAAGATCAAACCACATCATGAGCTGGATGACATGTTCCAGTACATGGAAACATTCAACACCTGAGGAAGCATTTAGAACATTCAAAAAGAATGTTCAACATTCAAAAGCAAATTAAAGTGGTTTCAAGTAAATAATTCTCATTTGTTATTACAATGAAGGATGGTGGACTGAAAGCTCAGCAGAGTTGCTGCACTTTTGCAAAAGTAATTAGAAAAAGGAGCAGGAGGGTAACGTTCCCTTCACCACAGCTACAGTCGAGTATCTCCCAGAAGTACAAACATTCAGTAATTAAGAGGGTCTAATCAACTCCCAGGGCCCACCTCACCATTTCATTTTCTTAAGACTGCCAATAAAGATGCCAATTATAGCTAAATATAACAGAACAAGATAGGCTCTTGTGAAGTACAAAGAAAGATCACAGTTGATTTCAAATTGGTCATCAAAGAGCTAATGAATTGTAAAGGGCTTTCATCACTTTGATTTTGAATACAACAGAGCAAATTGCATTAAAAGGCTTTCAGAGCAGTTCTGCCACCACTCAAGTCAACTCTGCAAAGTTTGGAAGTGTGCATTATTTATTCAAGCAAGCGAATAATATTTGAAAGACACATACGCTAAATTTCTTAATTCTCCCCAAAATATCACTAGTAGAATTGCTAACCCATACTATCCTAAATGAAATTGCAAAAATTGAAATAACCACTGAATTTCACTTTGTGTTTTCCAGTCAGCCTGCTCTATTGTGAAAAATAAAAAACAAAAAACCCCATGTCTTACCTGCTCTACTTATTGCCAAAAGTAATCTTCCTTTACATACTGGGTAATTAAATATTGAAAATAAAAGGTACTGACACTGTTAGAGCTTCATCCCTCCTGGCTGAGTAGCTGTACAAGTAATGTGCAGAGCCTGCAATTTTGTTTTTACGGAAGGAAGCTGTACACCCCTTAAGGCTGCCGCAGCACAGCTGCTAATTTTGAATACCTCTCTTACAACTGGATCAGTAAACTCTAAGTGGGGATGAATATATAAGGTAGGTGGTGGATTTTAAAAGGCAAGTGAAATAAAAATAGAAGGATTTTTTTTATAGTAAGAAAAGCCTGGGGGAGATCTCACCACGTCTTTTCCCTGCTGAAAAAAAAAATGCTATTTGCTTTTTAATTAAAGCTTTTTCGGTTTCTTTTTGTGGCCCAATTTTCTCTGAGCACCAGCACGTCTGTGGAGATGAAAAATGCACAGAGCAATGAATTTTAGATTTGGAAGAAGTCAGCTCTAGAAATAAAAAAGGCTTCCACGTGTAGCCAAGATTTGAAGGTGAAGTGATTTAATGGCTGACTCAAGTCATTATAATTATCATTATTCATGTTGTGGTGCCACCCAGAGGCTCTGTGTTCGGCATCGTACTAATAATATACTTTCAACAATAAATCTGTTTGCAAAACTATGCAAGGATTTAAGAGACCAGGTGGACTTTAAGCAAGAGGAAGAGCAGATGTACAGCAAGAAGTTGAAAAATTAAGCTTCAGTAGACAACTACTAACATTTTCGCCAATATGGCTTTACTTGTTTAAAGAGTAAACTCTTCTAGGGGAAATAATTTGTCATAGGCCACTGTCCCAGGAGAAAGGAAGGGAAGCAAGGCACACACAGCAGTATGAGATGAACTATCTCTTACTCCTGTATTGTGTACCTTAATATTTAAAGAGGTATGGCAGAAAAAGCACAGGAAGGACATACAGTTTAGACCAGCAAGGTGAGGAGAGGTGAGAAGTTCAAGGATGAGTAGTTAGGAGCAAGAGGCAAAAAAAAATTTGAGAGGGCAGGATGAAAGGCACTCAGAGCAAGTGAGGTTGCTGTAGAGTAAATGCAAAAGGCTGGTATTAAAGGGCCAGTCAGCAACGTGGATAGCTCACAGCAAGTCAAAACAAAAGAAAGATGTAGGATAATGATGGTGTAATGGAATGGCAAATGATTTGGCATTTCAAGTCAAAATCTTAAGGCTTTTAATTTGGTTTAGATTATTCCTTGCTATGCTTTTTCCATGGGAATTTAGCAAAACTATTTGCTGACAGCTGCCAATAACCTTTCTTATCCAAGAAATCCCACTCTTGACACAACTCTCTAAATTAACAATTAAAAATAATTACATGCGAATTCTGGTTAGACATATTCAAACAAGGTGCATCAGAGTAGTAGGATGGGGCATTGCTCACAAATGTGTATAGTTATTGTCAGTGAGAAGTGATTTTTATGATGTCTCAAATTCTCCAGGTCATATCTTTCACGCTGTTAATCACATGGCTTACTTATGTTCAGTAGTTATCCTCAGTCTCTCTTCCAAAGTTAATCACATCTATGATGTTAACAACAAGAATTAAGTTGCTTTAACTTTTGTGGTAATAAGGTCCAACTGAAGGGAACAATAATTATACTGAAATAATTCTGATTATTACACCAAAAAGCATGCTATTTCACAAGTACCTCAGGGCTCCATTGCAGGAGAGTAAAGCATAATATTCTGTATTTGCCATGAGAACTTAAACTCAGGACTAGCAATATTCATGTATATCTTCTGCTTCATTTCTTTTGAATTTATTGCTGCTCATAATTGGCAAAGTTTATTCAGTCTGCACTTGTACAGTCAGAAGTATCAAGTACCAAAAATCTTTCTGAGAACATTTAACCAGGCCACCCTCTATGCTTAATAAAGACACATGTCCATTTATTCTCTATGGCACAACGCTACTGGTTAAATGAAACATAACTGCATTCAGTAATTCCCAGTCCACTCTGTAAGGATATAAGGTCAATTATTTCATCCTTGTAAATTAAAGGCTGAAAACAGCATACCAAATAACTAAAAGCGCAACAACAGACAGGCTGTTTTTAATACACTTTGTATCAATAACAGTTGTCAAATGAAAAGAACTGAATTCAAGCTTCATTTGCTTCCTACAACCCATTAGTAAATGTGTAAGTTTCTGTTTTGATAGGCGAGGGAAGCCTCTATAGTCTCATAAATGCAAAAATAAAAGATCTAATTTATTCACTCATCAACAATGGAGGATACAGCCTGACAAGTTTATATGCCTGAGCACACACCCACTAATTAAAATGGTGAGGATGGGTGATCAGACAAATTTCTGGTACGGCAACCTTGCAAGATTGTCACAAAAATCAGAAGGCCTTGATCCTGAAGAAGACATCTACACCATCTCTTTTTTCAACAAGAGGAGCTTGTTACACCTCATCACTCATGAGACATTTCTGTCCAGTCACGTCTCAGAGGCTTCCACGGTAAAGCCACCACAGCCTCCCAAGTTGTTCTCTTCCATAACTGCAATAACTTGCTGCTTGTCGGTTTGTTTTCAATAGTCCATATACATTTCTTTTCAGTTGTTATAACCAGAAAGACAAATAATCTGTTATTTTTGTCCTTTTTTCCAGCAGTTGTGGTGGTAAACCCCAGCGGGCAGCTCAGTGCCACACAGCCGCTCGCTCACTCCCCGCTCAGTGGGATGGGGGAGAATTGGAAAGGTAAAAGAGAGAAAACTTGTCATTTGAGATAAAGATAGTTTCACAGAATCGTAGAATGTTCAGGGTTGGAAGGGACCTCTAGAGATCATCTAGTCCAGCCCCCCTGCCAGAGCAGAATCACCTACAGTAGGTCACACAGGAACGCGTCCAAGCGGGGTTTGAATGTCTCCAGAGAAAGAGCCTCCACAGCCTCCCTGGGCAGCCTGTGCCAGGGCTCTGTCACCTCACAGTGAAGAAATTTTTCCTCATGACGAGGTGGAACTTCCTGTGTTCTAGTTTACAC
>NW_009724580.1:89572-94134 GCF_000703405.1 Apaloderma vittatum | reverse complement strand
TCCGGCACCGGCGGAGCAACAGCGGCCCCCAGTGCCGAAACCTCCTCCCTCTCTGCAGCCAGGGACCCGCACCCTGCGTCCCGCTGCGCCGCCTCTCCCTGAGGGCCAGCAGCGAAGCCCACCAAGGAAGGATACCACAGCTGGGCAGCTGTGACCTGCAGGACAATGTAAGGCTGGCGACAGGTCACCCTGCAGATGACTAGTTGGACTCTTCCTCCTGGCAAAATCCCTGGAGTAAAGGGCTTTAATGCCCTGCGTCACACAAATGTAACTGGAAGTCATGAGAATGCTAAAATCTCCTGTTGCTTGGATACTGGAAGTTTAGGAAAGGAAAACAAAGTTCTTGAGCCAAAAAACCCAACCTCCTTCTTAGGCCAGAGCCTGGCTCTCTCCCTGGACCTGTCCAAGCCTTGTTCCTGGGCTCTGTCAGTAACTTGCTCATAGCTTGCTATGGATATGACCAAGGCAAACTATATTTTTCAGGAAGGTATTTTAAATGTCAGGGAAAGGGGTCTGCTGTGTCCATAAGAAATCCCAGTGCAAGGCATGGCAATGCTTCCATTTTATTAGGAGTTTGTATAGGTGGGGGACAGCTTGGGGCTCTCTCCTCTGGAACAGTTGTTAGTTTTGAGCGGAGCCAGAGCGTGGAGAGGGCTTTTGGCACATTCCCCTGTTCTTTATGCGCACATTAGTGTTTCTTTGCCTGGAAGAGACATTAAAAATGCTAAAGGCTGCCTTCAGGTCACTGATACACAGAAGATCCTGGCTTACAGGACAGAGAAAGAAAGTACTGCTTAAATCATCATTTAAGTGTTATTCACAGTAAGTAAGGCCACATATTTTTGACAGGTAGTTCAGGGTTACCATGGACATGCGTTAATTAATTCCAATAAGCTCAAGGCCTGGCGTTTCCTGACACCTTCTGGCAGAATAATTCACCTCTGTGCGGTAGGACAGCACTAAGGCACCTATAATGCCTGTCTGGCTGTAGACTATAAAGGTTATGACTTTGTTTTGTAGGATTTTATAGACAAGCGCCTGCTGTTGTGTCTTGCTTGAGCTTGGACCTGCTCTCAGCCTCCTCTCCAGATGGCTTCTGCAGCAAAGGTGAGGAAAATAGTAAAAAGGTACCTGCAAAAAATCATTGTTACCATTTTTTTTTGCCCAGCAGTGGACTTTATTACTCCGAATTGTCTCATTTTTGTGTGAAATCATGATGATGTTCTCTTTGGAAAAACAAACCCATTTCTGAGATGTATAGAGAAATGCTGTTAAAATGATTTTTGAGCTGTTTTGCATTTTGCAAAAAGCATTTTGCATGCTGGTCACAATGAAGTGACCAAAGGCGACAAGTGAGACACTGCTGCACAGGGACCCGCCAGATGCTCTCGCAGTGGTTATTCCCAGACTCCTTGCAGGCCTCTGGCTCTTGTCAGACTGGTTGCACACACAAAACTGCAAATGACACTTCATCCTGCCTCTTGGCTACCTGATTTTTCCCTGTGGACTAAAGCTTTAGAGATGAGGACCTGCCATTTATCTCTTCCCCAGAGAGACATTTGGCATCAGGCAGCTTCAAGGTCCTGGTGCCTGGCTCAGATCATTCTGACCAGGAGTTCAAATGGCTGTTATTCCTAACCCCAAAACCTCTTCTCTTGGGAACATTACAGGGGAGCTGCAAGGCTCAAGGCTTTGACCTGCAAGGGCAGCACATTTCTAGTTGCAGCTGCTGAGAGCTTGCACAAATGGGAGTTTGAAGAAGTCCAGGGATGCAGTGCCTGTCAACAACACAAGGCAAGTGCCAGCACAAGCTTCTCATCCATCTCTTCCTTCCTTGGCTCCTGGACCACTCTGGACACACCATCGCCTTGGTCTTTTCCTTTTTGGACCCCAAATTTTCCTTCTGGTGACCACTGAGGTCTCCCGTCCTCTCTGAAGCCATGCTCTGCACTGGTGGGACGTAGCATCCTCAATGCCACTTTGCTCCCTGCCCAGCTTTGAAGCCTTCCTCGCTTTTTTTACCCTGCTCTTGGTTCATGGCCAAAGCCATAACGATGTTGTGTCTGATGAACCTCCCACCTCCATCTGTTGCACAATACAGCCGACAGCTGGTGCGGGGCTGCTGGCTTCCAGCATGGTCATCACTGCCCTGCCAAGCCACGCCGGGTCATTAACCGCAGCACCTTCATTCAGGAGATCCCACTCAGCGTGTGTCTGCTTGACTGCATCGCCTTCAGCCTTTAAATGTAAAACCAGCACTTCAGTAGGCCAGGAGCAGAATACAGGGCAGCAGCTTGAGTTAATGAAGAAAAGAGGGGCCAAGAAGAACAACAGTTCTTATGCAGATTTTTGCTGGTGATCAGGACTCTCTTCCTTGCTACTGCAGAGTCGGCTGGGAGGCAGTGCTCCTAAAAGCAGAATTGGGCTCCACAGGCCCGTTCATCCAGGGATAAAAAACCTGAAATTTGAGCTGTTAGAGATGTCTATGAAGAAAAGAGGGGCCAAGAAGAACAACAGTTCTTATGCAGATTTTTGCTGGTGATCAGGACTCTCTTCCTTGCTACTGCAGAGTCGGCTGGGAGGCAGTCTCCAAAAAGCAGAATTGGGCTCCACAGGCCCATTCATCCAGGGATAAAAACCCTGAAATTTGAGCTGTTTGAGATGTCTCTACTGACGGCAGATGGCCATGCAAGCCTGGTCCCTGCCTCCATCAGGTAAAGTCAAGGGTGAAGCTCCCTGAGCCTCACAGACTGGGACATCTGGCTACAGATAAGACTCAATCTTCCCAACAGAGATTTTTGAACCACCTAATAGCATTAAGTTGGAAGTAATTCCTTCACTTGTCTGACATAGAGTGCTTCCAATGTATAAATATACTCAAAATTACTTAGGGCCCAAGCCAGATGAAATGAATCAAGTCTTGCCAGAGACGTTGCTAGCATTTGGACATGGCCTTCTGCTAAGACAGTGCAATCTGGCACAAGCACAGATTAAATATAAGTCTCATTCTTAAAAATACTCAGAGCAAATTGTGTCCTTTCATACACGGAGAAGACAGAAAGCAGTGCTCAGCTATAAATTGCTGGGGTGAAAAAATTTGGTTTGTAGTCAGCCACCACACCTCTGAGGTCACCTGGAAAAGTATTTTTCTGCCTACATGCTGGATCTGACTAGACTTGGAGGGCTTTGCCGTTTGTCTGAGTTCCTGGATGCCCGCCAGCACAGTCCAAGCAATCGCTGCAGCTTGGCAGCTGCAGGGAGGTTTTTGGCCGTGTGGTCCCTGCTTGTGGGCAGCTTGTGTGTTGTGAGCCGCCTGCAGCGGCCCAATTTCGCAGACGGAGTCCACATGCTCAGAGCAGCGGGTGCAGCATCTGCGCGAGAGGCCAGATTTGTGCCAGATGTGCTGGGCTCGCTGCCCACGCTCCACCCAGCTGCATGCAAATAGCTTTCTAGGAAATCCCAGGCATACGTAGTAGCCGTCGTCTGCGTGATACTTAGGTTTGCAGAAGGTCCAGATACTCACAGGTTCTGAAAGCACAGCAGACACTCATTGCTGTACAGGAGGTTGTCCGTGCCACAGACGGGGTCGAAGATCTTCGTGCAGCCTTTTCCTAGGTCATAATTGCCACAGGCTGCCTGGAGACACAAAAAGGTGGTGCTGGAAATATTAAGCATGCTTTCAATTTATGAAAGGAGTTTTGCAGCCATGTGGAGGTGCATATTTTGTGTATCTTAATAACACATCCCAACTTGCTCAGAGCTCTGCTCTGAACTCTCAGAAACACTGGCACCACCTGTCACCACGCAGTCCCTTGCCCAGCTGAACTCTACCTGGCACTGCTGCACACCCTTAGGAATAACGACATTAAGCCACACTCCGTGGGCGGTGCCTGATCCTGTTCTTCCCAGTTTTTGTTTTTATGCCACAACAATACCTGCCTTTGCACTTGCAAGCCAGAGAGTAAGGGGAGCTATGATCTTCTTGGCAGGCAACAGCAATATTCAGGTTTTTATTAACACTTTTCCTCCACTGAGTGTGGGGAATGGCAGTGGGAAGCCAGTGGAAGGAGGTTCCCAGGCACTGGCATCTTTGGGCTGCTAACCCAGCAGCTCACTTCACTGTTGTTAGCAATGCTTATTCTTTAATGTATGGGTTAGTGCTGTCTCACTAAAGCTGGGCATAGCTGAAATAGGAGCCTTCACCTCTGTTCCTTTGCCAGCAGCATCATCCGTCTCAGCGTTTCCTAGAGAAAGAGTGGAGAGAGAGATAAGATGCCTTAGCACCCATTGCTCAGGCTGGTTTCAAGGCCAACGTAGTAAAGATGCTTTATGCTGAGGAGCGTATGTTTCCACCCAAACAGCTTTGTCTCAGCAAACAATTTCTTCCCTTGGATCTCCCCCATTTTGTATCTGGGTCCCTCCCTGCTGCATCTGCCTCTTTTCCCTGGCAGAAACACTGTGATGGTGCAAGGACCTGTCAAGACCAGATGCACTTCTAGTGACTTTCTCTGCCAGCTGCCAAGGGAGCAAAGGTGGCTTTTGTTATCTCTTATCATATGTTC